>NW_024608935.1:0-91621 GCF_018296145.1 Oncorhynchus tshawytscha
TGCTCCCAGCCAGTACATGGCTAACCACCACTAATGAGTGTTGCCGTGGGTTTCAGGGGTGATCATGCTGGTTGGTTGGCTCCAGGGGAAACGCTTATTAGACATGTTCACCATCGGTGTCAGGTGAGCCCCAATTTGTTTATTCCATATATGCAAATAGTACAGTGCTTTGTATAAAAGATGTGCTGCCGTTGTTTCTGTCATTGTCAACATATCCCAATATATGGGCATATTCTCTACCATAGACGTCTCATCCAACAACAAGGTATGTTTAGTGTTCCCCAGGGCAGAATGCCATGTGAAAGATCTTTTGATAACACTAATTTATTCAGTGTGACATCTGAGTAGGTTAGCAGAGAGTAATGGGGGATTTGATGGTTGTTGTCATGTGCCTGGTTACGGAGGTGAGCGCAGTAGTGTAAGGGTTAAGATTACACTTCCTGTCATGTCAGTGCATTTTGTTATTTTTTTAAGTAAAGAAAACAATGTAATACAGCCACACAATTGGGGTCACGTCATTGTGGTGATTTTAGCAAGACAAGTGATTTTATCAAGAGATCAGAGATTTTATCGTTCCATATCTCTTCTTTGCACCGTCAGTACCTCGGGGTGAGCAGCTAACCTTCTTAACCTGTATTTACATTACAGTGAAAGTGTTATTTTCTCACACCTGGAAGGTGAAGTGAGGTGTTGTGAATAAAGTTGGTAGGAATGCCAATGTACACACTGTGCACTCTCTTCGAGTAAAGACTTAACTGTTTTCCGCTCTCGTCTCCTCCCTCTTCCTCCCCTCTTACCCCAGCCTGGCGGTGGCAGCCATCCCCGAGGGTCTACCCATCGTGGTGACGGTCACCTTGGCCCTCGGAGTGATGAGGATGGTCAAGAAGAGGGCAATTATCAAGAAGCTGCCCATCGTGGAGACACTTGGTAGGGTCTGGCGGAGGTGAAATGAGCCGAGCTCTGCCTTTAACACTCAGTTTGGTGTGTTTGTGTTTGTGTGTGTGTGTGTCTAGTTTAATTTGACCCCATCACTTCCTCCATCATCCAGGCTGCTGCAACGTCATCTGCTCAGACAAGACGGGGACTCTGACCAAGAACGAGATGACCGTCACTCACCTGTTCACCGCCGATGCACTTCATGTTGAGGTACACTGTGTGTGAGGCTAGTTCCTCCTGCCTAGTTTAGGACTGTTATTTAGTCATCTGGCAAGGTCCTTACCGTAAATCAGAATGTGTTCACAGTCAATTTATCTTGTGAAATGAAGGTTTACATATTTTGGGGGGATGTTTGTTGATCTTCATTGTTTTGCTGTGTCCTCCATGTTGTCCTCTCTGCCAGGTGACAGGCGTGGGTTACAACGGAGCCGGGGAGGTGTTACTGCACGGGGAGGAGATCCACGGCTTCTCAAACACCTCCGTCAGCAAGATTGTAGAGGTGAGAAACTGGGACAGATACGTGGTCATTGGGGTAAATCTCAATACTCTGAAGTGACAACTTGGTCTGCACTCATTTAATACCGCTGGAGAGACACAGAACATGTGGTGAACTGTCCCTCTATGACGGCATGGGTAAAGGATCTGGGCTAGCATCTGATGTCATAACCACCTGTCCTTCTGCTCTCTGATAGGCTGGTTGCATATGTAATGACGCTGTCATCAGGAACAACACCCTGATGGGACGCCCCACTGAGGGGGCCCTCATCGCCCTGGCCATGAAGGTACACATACATACATACATACATACATACAGTGGGGCAAAAAAGTATTTAGTCAGGCACCCATTGTGCAAGTTCTCCCCCTTAAAAGATGAGGCCTGTAGTTTTCATCATAGGTACACTTCAACTATGGCAGACAAAATGAGAGAAAAAAAATCCAGAAAATCACATTGTAGGATTTTGAATGAATTTATTTGCAAATTATGGTGGAAAATAAGTATTTGGTCAATAACAAAAGTTTATCTCAATTAGGTCAAACGTTTTCTGTTAGTCTTCACAAGGTTTTCACACGCTGTTGCTGGTATTTTGGCCCATTCCTCCATGCAGATCTCCTCTAGAGCAGTGATGTTTTGGGGCTGTTGCTGGGCAACACGGCCTTTCAACTCCCTCCAAAGATTTTCTATGGGGTTGAGATCTGGAGATTAGCTAGGCCACTCCAGGACCTTGAAATGCTTCTTACGAAGCCACTCCTTCGTTGCCCGGGCGGTGTGTTTGGGATCATTGTCATGCTGAAAGACCCAGCCACGTTTCATCTTCAATGCCCTTGCTGATGGAAGGAGGTTTTCACTCAAAATCTCACGATACATGGCCCCATTCATTCTTTCCTTTACATTGATCAGTCGTCCTGGTCCCTTTGCAGAAAAACAGCCCCAAAGCATGATGTTTCCACCCCCATGCTTCACAGTAGGTATGGTGTTCTTTGGATGCAACTCAGCATTCTTTGTCCTCCAAACACGATGAGTTTAGTTTTTACCAAAAAGTTATATTTTGGTTTCATCTGACCATATGACATTCTCCCAATCTTCTTCTGGATCATCCAAATGCTCTCTAGCAAACTTCAGACGGGCCTGGACATGTACTGGCTTAAGCAGGGGGACACGTCTGGCACTGCAGGATTTGAGTCCCTGGTGGCGTAGTGTGTTACTGATGGTAGGCTTTGTTACTTTGGTCCCAGCTCTCTGCAGGTCATTCACTAGGTCCCCCCGTGTGGTTCTGGGATTTTTGCTCACTGTTCTTGTGATCATTTTGACCCCACGGGGTGAGATCTTGCATGGAGCCCCAGATTGAGGGAGATTATCAGTGGTCTTGTATGTCTTCCATTTCCTAATAATTGCTCCCCCAGTTGATTTCTTCAAACCAAGCTGCTTACCTATTGCAGATTCCGTCTTCCCAGCCTGGTGCAGGTCTACAATTTTGTTTCTGGTGTCCTTTGACAGCTCTTTGGTCTTGGCCATAGTGGAGTTTGGAGTGTGGCTGTTTGAGGTTGTGGACAGGTGTCTTTTATACTGATAACAAGTTCAAACAGGTGCCATTAATACAGGTAACGAGTGGAGGACAGAAGAGCATCTTAAAGAAGTTACAGGTCTGTGAGAGCCAGAAATCTTGCTTGTTTGTAGGTGACCAAATACTTATTTTCCAGCATAATTTGCAAATAAATTCATTAAAAATCCTACAATGTGATTTTCTGGATTTTTTTCTTCTCATTTTGTCTGTCATAGTTGAAGTGTACCTATGATGAAAATTACAGGCCTCATCTTTTTAAGTGGGAGAACTTGCACAATTGGTGGCTGACTAAATATGTTTTTGCCCCACTGTACATGTATATACACATTACATTGCTATCTGACGCCGTTAGCACCCTGGCCACAAAACAGTAAGCACACACACAAGCGTTATGTGTGTCTGTGAGAGCCCTTCAGATTATTAACACACAGGGTTTATATGTGTGTCTCTGTGAGAGGCCTTCAGATTATTAACACACAAGCGTTATGTGTGTCTGTGAGAGCCCTTCAGATTATTAACACACAAGCGTTATGTGTGTCTGTGAGAGCCCTTCAGATTATTAACACACAAGCGTTATGTGTGTCTGTGAGAGCCCTTCAGATTATTAACACACAAGCGTTATGTGTGTCTGTGAGAGCCCTTCAGATTATTAACACACAGGGTTTATATGTGTGTCTGTGAGAGGCCCTCAGATTATTAACACACAAGCGTTGTGTGTCTGTGAGAGCCCTTCAGATTATTAACACACAGGGTTTATATGTGTGTCTCTGTGAGAGGCCTTCAGATTATTAACACACAGGGGTTATATGTTTGTCTGGGACCCCTTCAGATTATTAACACACAGGGGTTATATGTTTGTCTGTGACCCCTTCAGATTATTAACACACAGGGGTTATATGTGTGTCTGTGACCCCTTCAGATTATTAACACACGGGTTATATGTGTGTCTGTGAGAGCCCTTCAGATTATTAACACACAGGGGTTATATGTGTGTCTGTGACCCCTTCAGATTATTAACACACTGGGGTTATATGTGTGTCTGTGAGAGCCCTTCAGATTATTAACACACAGGGGTTATATGTGTGTCTGTGACCCCTTCAGATTATTAACACACAGGGGTTATATGTGTCTCTGGGAGAGCCCTTCGGATTATTAACACACAGGGGTTATATGTGTGTCTGTGAGAGCCCTTCAGATTATTAACACACAGGGGTTATATGTGTGTCTGTGACCCCTTCAGATTATTAACACACAGGGGTTATATGTGTGTCTGTGAGAGCCCTTCAGATTATTAACACACAGGGGTGATATGTGTGTCTGGGAGAGCCCTTCAGATTATTAACACACAGGGGTTATATGTGTGTCTGTGAGAGCCCTTCAGATTATTAACACACAGGGGTTATATGTTTGTCTGTGAGAGCCCTTCAGATTATTAACACACAGGGGTTATATGCTGTGGTGTCTCTCTTGTCGTGACGTATGTTTTGTCCTTTATTTTTAATCCCAGCCCCCGTCCCCGCAGGAGGCCTTTTACCTTCCGGTAGGCCGTCATTGTAAATAAGAATTTGTTCTTAACTGACTTGCCTAGTTAAATAAATATGTGTGTCTGTGAGACGCCCTCAGTTTATTAACACAGTATCACAGACAAAAGCATTAGACTAGCGGGACCAAGTCTCATGCCCTGTGGGAGCGACTGCCTTGGTGACAGTGTGGGACTTGACAACGCCGTCATAATTACAATTGGAGATGGAAACGTGTGTGTGCATATGTATGTGGGTGAGATACTTCCAGACTCGGTTCGATGACTGTGTGTCACCAACGAGAATGCACACTCCTACAGGTGTGACTAGAAAACTAACCAGTCCCCAGAGGGAGAAACTATCACACGCTCACTCTTTCTGGCACACACACACACACACACACACACACACACACACACAAAGATGAACAGAAGCCGGTCACCAACGTATGTTCCCTGCAGATGGGTCTAGAAGGGCAGCAGCAGGAGTATGTACGTCTGGAGGAAAACCCTTTCAGTTCAGAACAGAAGTGGATGGCCGTCCGCTGTGTCCACCGCACTCAGCAGGTCAGTCAGTCCAGAGCGCCAACACCCTTACTCCTTTCCACATTCACTGTCTCTTCTACGTAACATGGACACAGCGAAGAGCCATTCTATCTGTAGTAGTGTTGTCAGACGCGGTTCAGTGTGATGAATGTGTCGTGGTGTTTTCTGTCCTTGATGATGTGTTACCTCAGGACCAGCCAGGTGTGTATTACATGAAGGGGGCTTACGAGCAGGTCATCCGATTCTGTAGCTACTACCACAGCAAAGGTGCAACACTACCTCTCAACCACCAGCAGAGGGAGCTCTACCAGCAGCAGAAGAGTTACATGGGCTCCTCAGGCCTCAGAGGTAAAGGGGGGTTGGTGTCATTGGCCCGATTCCAAGTAAAGCCCCACCTTTTTTTATCTCCTTCGGGGTCGCTAAAGTAACAACAATGTAATCTTATGTCTTGTTTTCCGGTGCAGTTCTGGCTTTTGCGTCGGGTTCGGAAATGGGCAACCTGTCGTTCCTGGGCCTGGTGGGCATCATCGATCCGCCCAGGTCAGGGGTCAAAGAGGCTGTGGGCACGCTCATCAGCTCAGGAGTGGCCATCAAGATGATCACTGGAGACTCCCAGGAGACCGCTGTGTCCATAGGTGAGGCGCACTTTTTTCCTCTCTATCTTCATCTCTCTGTCCCTCTTGTAACTTGTAATCTCCCTTTTAGTAATCTCTCTCTTGTAATCTGTAATCTCCCTTTTGTAATTTCCCCCCACTTGTAACTTGTAATCTCCCTCTTGCAACCTCCGAGATACATTTTTTGCAAAAACGTATGATGAAATGGGGATGCAATATCTGACCGGGCGTGTGTGTCCTTGTGTGTCCTCAGCGGGCCGTCTGGGAATCTACACCAAGGGCTCCCAGTCTCTGTCTGGAGAGGAGGTGGACCAGATGGACCTCCAACAGCTGTCTCAGATGGTGCCCAGGGTAGGAACATATCAACACACGCAGGCTCACAATCCTTATTCTTTAAATAGTACAGAGTGTACCGTCTTCACATAGTAATTGTCCTAAGTGGACAAATTAAGTTGTTGGATTTGAATTGAATATCTTCATTATGTTCACATCAAGGAACAGAGAAACCCACACGCTGCTCTTGCTGATATCACTTAGTTGTGTTAAAGCTTACATGTCGCCCTCTTGGCCTTCGTCAGAGCTTTTATTAAATGTGAACATCATCCTTATCAAGCTGTAAAACACTCAAACACAGGGCTGGGTGAACAGGGTGATGTCTAACAGGGCTGGGTGAACAGGGTGATGTCTAACAGGGCTGGGTGAACAGGGTGATGTCTAACAGGGCTGGGTGAACAGGGTGATGTCTAACAGGGCTGGGTGAACAGGGTGATGTCTAACAGGGCTGGGTGAACAGGGTGATGTCTAACAGGGCTGGGTGAACAGGGTGATGTCTAACAGGGCTGGGTGAACAGGGTGATGTCTAACAGGGCTGGGTGAACAGGGTGATGTCTAACAGGGCTGGGTGAACAGGGTGATGTCTAACAGGGCTGGGTGAACAGGGAGATGTCTAACAGGGCTGGGTGAACAGGGTGATGTCTAACAGGGCTGGGTGAACAGGGTGATGTCTAACAGGGCTGGGTGAACAGGGTGATGTCTAACAGGGCTGGGTGATGTCTAACAGGGCTGGGTGAACAGGGTGATGTCTAACAGGGCTGGGTGATGTCTAACAGGGCTGGGTGAACAGGGTGATGTCTAACAGGGCTGGGTGAACAGGGGGATGTCTAACAGGGCTGGGTGAACAGGGGGATGTCTAACAGGGCTGGGTGAACAGGGGGATGTCTAACAGGGCTGGGTGAACAGGGGGATGTCTAACAGGGCTGGGTGAACAGGGTGATGTCTAACAGGGCTGGGTGATGTCTAACAGGGCTGGGTGAACAGGGTGATGTCTAACAGGGCTGGGTGATGTCTAACAGGGCTGGGTGAACAGGGTGATGTCTAACAGGGCTGGGTGATGTCTAACAGGGCTGGGTGAACAGGGTGATGTCTAACAGGGCTGGGTGAACAGGGTGATGTCTAACAGGGCTGGGTGAACAGGGTGATGTCTAACAGGGCTGGGTGAACAGGGTGATGTCTAACAAGGCTGGGTGAACAGGGTGATGTCTAACAGGGCTGGGTGAACAGGGAGATGTCTAACAGGGCTGGGTGAACAGGGAGATGTCTAACAGGGCTGGGTGAACAGGGGGATGTCTAACAGGGCTGGGTGAACACGGTGATGTCTAACAGGGCTGGGTGAACAGGGTGATGTCTAACAGGGCTGGGTGATGTCTAACAGGGCTGGGTGAACAGGGTGATGTCTAACAGGGCTGGGTGAACAGGGGGATGTCTAACAGGGCTGGGTGAACAGGGGGATGTCTAACAGGGCTGGGTGAACAGGGTGATGTCTAACAGGGCTGGGTGAACAGGGTGATGTCTAACAGGGCTGGGTGAACAGGGTGATGTCTAACAGGGCTGGGTGATGTCTAACAGGGCTGGGTGAACAGGGTGATGTCTAACAGGGCTGGGTGATGTCTAACAGGGCTGGGTGAACAGGGTGATGTCTAACAAGGCTGGGTGAACAGGGTGATGTCTAACAGGGCTGGGTGAACAGGGAGATGTCTAACAGGGCTGGGTGAACAGGGAGATGTCTAACAGGGCTGGGTGAACAGGGGGATGTCTAACAGGGCTGGGTGAACACGGTGATGTCTAACAGGGCTGGGTGAACAGGGTGATGTCTAACAGGGCTGGGTGATGTCTAACAGGGCTGGGTGAACAGGGTGATGTCTAACAGGGCTGGGTGAACAGGGGGATGTCTAACAGGGCTGGGTGAACAGGGGGATGTCTAACAGGGCTGGGTGAACAGGGTGATGTCTAACAGGGCTGGGTGAACAGGGTGATGTCTAACAGGGCTGGGTGAACAGGGTGATGTCTAACAGGGCTGGGTGATGTCTAACAGGGCTGGGTGAACAGGGTGATGTCTAACAGGGCTGGGTGATGTCTAACAGGGCTGGGTGAACAGGGTGATGTCTAACAGGGCTGGGTGAACAGGGTGATGTCTAACAAGGCTGGGTGAACAGGGTGATGTCTAACAGGGCTGGGTTAACAGGGTGATGTCTCTGCCTCCTCCAGATCGTGGTGTTCTACCGGGCCAGCCCCAGACACAAGCTGAAGATAGTCAAGGTGAGAACCCAGCCAAGTGTCAGCCAGCTGGCATGAGATGATGTGTGAATGCCCGTTCTGCGTAGGCAGAGCCTGGCCTGGCAGCATGTGGCTCCAAAGCCCTGGGAAGTGTCTAGAAACTCCCGCCTCAATTTGTGACATTCAGCCACGGGGAAGTGTCTCCGGTATACCTGGTGGTTTTCCAGTCGCTAGTGTTGCGAGTGCTAGTGAAGAAAATGAAAATCACACAATTATTAGAAAATACACTCCATCATTTCAGATCCCTTTAATCTAAAGGAATGAGTTCAACCAAGATCAGGGAACTCAATTCATTAACTAAAAACTGTTGTGTTCTTCCAGGAGTTTAATTCATGACTATAATGTGGATTTATTACAAGGGTTGACTGCTCGCTCCCTCTCATTCCAGTCTCTCCAGAACATTGGTGCTGTGGTGGCGATGACGGGTGATGGTGTGAATGATGCCGTAGCGCTGAAAGCAGCAGACATCGGCGTTGCCATGGGCCAGACTGGCACTGACGTTTGTAAAGAGGCAGCAGACATGATCCTAGTGGATGATGACTTCCAGACCATCTTGTGAGGAAACAGTTTGCAGTAACTGTTACCCAGTTTGTTCATTATTTTGGTCTTCAAAGCCATCATGATTTCTAGAAATGTCTTTAGCAAAACGAGTTAATATTTCTGTCATTCTGTTTCGTCCTAGGTCTGCCATCGAGGAAGGGAAAGGCATTTACAACAACATTAGAAACTTTGTCCGCTTCCAGCTAAGCACGTGAGTGATGGAGAGCTACCTTTTTGATAAAGAGATTCCTTGAAACAATGCTACATGGGCCACTTTCTTGTAAATATTATTAAATTGGCATTATTGTGTTTCCTAGGAGCATTGCAGCGCTCACCCTCATCTCCCTGGCAACGCTGATGAACTTCCCCAACCCTCTGAACGCCATGCAGATCCTGTGGATCAACATCATCATGGACGGACCTCCCGCTCAGAGGTGAGACTACACAAAGCATTATGGGAACTGTATTCTTTTGTCATGAAAATGGTCTGCTCTCAGTTTCACAAGATTTTATATAATAATAAGAATTTAAGAATTTGGTGGGTGATTTATATCTGTCCTGTTTCACACATGTACAAGTGTGTATTATACGCATTTGTGTGAAATGGAAATGTATTTTTTGCATATCCCAACCCTCGGAGAGTGGGGTCACGGCCAGGGTCAGCCATTATCAACGGTAACCCTGGAGCAATTAGGGCACATCAACAGATTTTTTTTTTTCTTCACCTTGTCAGCTTGGGAACTCAAACTAGCGAGCTTTCACTTACTGGCCCAAATCTCGAACCGCTAGGCTACGTGCTGCTTTCATATTTAAATCTACCAGATTTAAAGTAACAATTACTGATCCTTTGTGTAAAAATAGTTTGTGGTAATTACCGTAGATGGAAATCCATGTAATCCTCTGTCATCCTCAGTCTGGGAGTGGAGCCAGTGGATAAGGATGTCATACGGAAGCCTCCGAGGAATGTGCGGGACAGCATCCTCACACGCAGTCTGTTAGTCAAGGTGCTGGTGTCGGCACTCGTCATCGTATGCGGCACCCTGTTCGTCTTCTGGAGAGAGGCAAGTAGTTATAATCATAGTAGTGTTCTTCATCATTCAGGGAAGCATGATCAAACTTCTATCAAATCAGTATTATGACTGGCCTGTTACAATCAGTATTATGACTGGCCTGTTACAATCAGTATTATGACTGGCCTGTTACAATCAGTATTATGACTGGCCTGTTACAATCAGTATTATTATGACTGGCCTGTTACAATCAGTATTATTATTACTGGCCTGTTACAATCAGTATTATTATTACTGGCCTGTTACAATCAGTATTATTATTACTGGCCTGTTACAATCAGTATTATTATTACTGGCCTGTTACAATCAGTATTATTATTACTGGCCTGTTACAATCACTAGTATTATGACTGGCCTGTTACAATCACTAGTATTATGACTGGCCTGTTACAATCACTAGTATTATGACTGGCCTGTTACAATCACTAGTATTATGACTGGCCTGTTACAATCACTAGTATTATGACTGGCCTGTTACAATCACTAGTATTATGACTGGCCTGTTACAATCACTAGTATTGTGACGTCTGCTGTGTACTGTAATGACGCGGTCTGCTGTGTACTGTAATGACGCGGTCTGCTGTGTACTGTAATGACGCGGTCTGCTGATTTACTTTTGATGTGGAACGTGTGTTTTCAGATTAATAAATGTGTGAACCCAAAAAATAAAACACACTGATCACATTTAATAGTGAATCGAAGCCAATCCCCACCTATTTCCTGTATCAGTTGACTTCTATTTCCATCAATGTGTTTGTTTCTCCTCCTCTCAGCTGCAGGACAATCTGATCACTCCCAGAGACACCACCATGACCTTCACCTGTTTTGTGTTCTTCGACATGTTCAACGCCCTCAGCTCACGCTCACAGGTGGGTGCACTGCTGTGCCCTGTACAGGATGAAGGATCTGAGAGATTAGTGGGCAGAAACATGTCACCTAGGATCTATTGTTGATTCATGATGACGGTCTCTGTTTCTCTATCTCTCTCGCTATCTCTCTGTCAGACTCGTATGGTCCATGAGATGGGCCTGTGCAGTAACAAGATGTTCTGCTACGCGGTGCTGGGTTCCATCATGGGCCAGCTGGCGGTCATCTACTTCCCTCCACTGCAGAGTGTCTTCCAGACAGAGAGCCTCAGCATCTTTGGTAAGAAATACATGTTAGCCCACTGAGCTAAAGATTAAACCTAAGCTTTCAGGGCCTGTATTCATAAAGCATCTCAGAATAGGAGTTCTGGTCTAGGATCAGTTTAGCCTTTTTAGATCCCAATCATTTCGAGGATGCTTATATTTGTCCTGTTACACACGAGTGTGAAATGGAAACCATTGTACAGCGCCCCTGGGAGCAAATTAGTTAAGTGCCTTGCTCAAGGGCACAGCGACATACTTTTCACGGTATTCAAACCAGCGACCTTTCGGTTACTGGCCCAATGCTCTAACCTCGGCTTCCTGCCGCCGTAATGAATGGACGGGGGGGGCTGATCTCTACATCAGCTCTCCTGTTCTGAGACGGACCCTGGTCTGTTAGTGATGGAGGTGATGGTTTATATGTGCTATAGTAACAGTCCATTTCTTCTTCCCTTCCAGACCTGCTGTTCCTGGTGGGCCTCACGTCCTCTGTCTGCATGGTCTCTGAGGCCATAAAGTGGGTGGAGAGGTGGAGAGCGGTGAGGGAGAGGAGAACCACAGTGGCTGAAGAAGACTCCTTCCACGATGTATGACGCACATTGCGTTCTGTGTGACAGAGAAGATGGGGGAGAGGAGGGGGCGGGGCTGGGTTGTTTGTGGGTGGGGGGTACATGTAGATGGGATGCAATGGTTATTTGGTCGGAACACAGGGACTGGAGAGAGAACTCAAACAGTTGCTGTCCCTCGCTGGTATTCACTGTTCAGTCATGGATTGGAAGTGGGCGAGGAGGATCTCAACCTTACAGTGCCCCCCTGCCCTCCACCTCTCCCCTGCGAGAAGCATTGGCGTGCTGCTTTCAGACTGTACCATCCTCCAGGAACTCAGGAGGGGATTTATTTATGAGACATTGTAACTGTTGTTCATGTGGCAACTATTCATGTCTATGGTGTCGTGATCTGAGAGGACAATGTTACTGCTCGTAGATCAACTACTCACGTCTAGGTTTTAAGACCAATTAAGGACAGCATAATTGTTTGTAGAGCAACTATTCATGTCTTGGGGTTCATGAACATAAATGGAATTTTGTAACTGTTCTTATTCGTCATCACCTTGCTTCAAGTGCAGGTAGCTAACCATAGCTTTGTAGAAGTATAGAGATGTTACTTTCATGCATTCCAGCGTTTCATGCTAGTAGCAATCTCACCATCAACTTCAAACCAATTTAGGATTGATAATTGTGAGCATACTTTTGTTTTGTTTTGGTATAGACTTTAGGAAGAGTTGACCACTAAACCGTGTTATTTTGGTGGATGAATATAATACATTTTCTTCAGAAGATAAGTTTGGTTTTTCTCACATATTAGGGCTGATGGCCTTCATTTGGCGGTTCATTTAATATCACTCTGGCTATCTATTTAGTTGCCCCTGGAGACATTCTGTGTTTTGGACCATCAATCAGCAGTTTATTTTCCCAGTGATCAAGCAGTACTATACAGTTAATTCTATCCCAGTCCCCACCCTCCCAGCCACGGTCTGCCTCCCCAAAATCTTTCACTTGCCCTGTATCAAACCTACATTATTTTTTCAATTTAGGGAATGAACTGTTTGCCTTGAATGAAAGGCACAGAGGTATTTGGTCCAGTGCTGTCAAAAATGTTATTTTTCCTGTGTTTTATATGTATTTTCACACTATGAGGTTGGAATAGTACTGTGAAATGATGATAATGCCATTTTAGTGTAAGAGCTGTTTGAAAAATGCCAGCCTGTTTTGGTGGAATGGAGTTTTGGCCTGCCTGATGACATGCCAATAATAGCTGGTTTTCAGTTTTCCCCTCCCCACTCAGCCACTCCTAGACAGTCATAGCAACATTTTTGCTTGAGGAAATTCCTCTTGCTAAGAAGCTATTTTAGTTTGTTTTTGACTGCTTTTTGATTGAAGAAGGTCACTTTAAGGTACTTATTTGTTACCCAGAAATGATTTGATATTGAGATAAAAAAACAGCCGCAATGGGCCTTTTAATATTCTGCCTCTATTTTACACACTGTAAATTAAGTGCAAATATTTATCTCCATGACAACCATTTACTGTACATGCACTGTTCATATACATTTTGCTTGTGTCTTGGGTCAAAAGTGGCCATTTTAAGCACATTTTTCTCTTCATGCTCTTTCCAGAAGCCTCCGAGGCCTTGTTTTGGTACAGCTAGACATACCTGGGTTTTATTTCACAATGCAGAATCACTCAATTAACAAGCTTGTTTTGATAATCATTTACATTAAATATAATTGAATTCCCAGGTTTATAAAGACAGGTTCAGTTGATAATGGGTTATTTGAGTCATACCCATTCCAGGTTTATTTCTTTATGAACCAGGAGATGGAGTTGTTTCAGCATTTTTAGGACCGGGAGCTAATTCATTGATGTTGCTTTCCAAATGAGTTTTTGTCTGTGCTATGGATGGCAACAGAAGTCCTCTACCTACCGCAGCACCTAGCGGGTACAGGCTAACATCGCCAGCTCTTTCTATTAGACATGTTCTTTATTTTACAAGAGGTTATACTCTCTGCTTTGGTCCATTTGACAGGCCAAATCAGCTACAATTATTTTAATTTTTTATTTATGATTTGTTGTGTGTGTTGCACAGCTGAAGACAGTACTCTGTTGTGTTGGTATGAGAATAAATCTGTACATTAATGAAAATGTGTGTGTGTATATATATATATATTTGAAGTGTGTTTTAACTGGGTGGAGGGTTTGTGTCATGTTTTCAGTGTCACTGACACCGATTCTGATAATCTAATTTTTGCTCAGATTGAGCTAAAAATTACTATCTGTTTGTTTTTTTCAGTTTAAGATTTCTATATAAAATATACTGCCAAAGCAGAGAGAGGCTTTAATGTGTATACCCAATAATTCTCAACAACAGCTGGTTTAAATGTTATTTTTCATTTAGATTATAAAATATTTCCAGTGCAGCTGTAATATAATAGTAACAATACATGGGATTTATAGAGCTATTTTCAAAGCCCAAATACACTACAGCAACGAGCAAAGAAATAAAAGCAAATTTAACCAAGTCAAACTTATCATGAACTTTTTATATATAAACGTTTCTGTCTTTATAATCTACATCTATCTTTTATAAACTTGTTTTTAGCATTAACTAAAATATGTTAATGACAGCCATAAAATGTACACAAATAAGAGGCAGGTCTGGTGGGGGATGGGCATGCCTCAACCAGTGGCAACGTAGACTGACATACCAAGGGTCTCCAAAAACACCTCAAGCTGCACTGACCTTGGAGCCTAAGGAATGGAGCAAGAGATTCAATTTGAGAATCAACAGCAGTATGTTTCAATATACTGTATACTATATCATACACATGTATACATACCTGATGCAGAGTGTCTAGCTGTATATGTTCTGCAGCACTGGGCAGGACGGCTTCAACCATGCAGTTGGTCAGGCTCTTGCCTTCCCTATAATACTCCTCCACATCATCCACTGGGGGTCTCTGACTGCTGTGGTCTGCCCTCCTCCCACCCAGCAGCAGCCTGTAGAGTACCTGGTGTACTACAGGGCAACAACAACAAAAAACACCTACCAATGTGATGGACCGTATGAAAATGAAAACAAATATGCCAGTAATGCTCTAGTGGAGGAGTGTCTGGCATGTGATCACTTATGACAGTTTCCTTTTGATCTTATTTAGTAAGGAAACTTCCAGCGATATAGATAAGCTTAGTAGACCAGATACAATGCTATTTTACAGTAAACAAATTGACAACAGACCTTCAGCACACTTATAAAGGAGAGTCAACAAGCACAGCACTTGACCCTAGCCCCACACAAATGACTGATGATTGTCTGAGAGAAATGTATGATTGTGGGGGCTGTTTTGTTGTGCTGTGGTGGAGATCTTTGTGGGCTATGCTCGGCCTTGTCTCAGGATGGTAAGTTAGTGGTTGAAGATATCCCTCTAGTGGTGTGGGGGCTGTGCTTTGGCAAAGTGGGTGGGGTTATATCCTACCTGTTTGGCCCTGTCTGGGGGTAATGTCGGACGGGGCCACAGTGTCTCCCGACCCCTCCTGTCTCAGCCTCCAATATTTATGCTGCACTAGTTTATGTGTCGGGGGCTAGGGTCAGTCTGTTATATCTGGAGTATTTATCCTGTCTTATCCGGTGTCCTGTGTGAATTTAAGTATGCTCTCTCTAATTCTTTCTTTCTCTCTCTCTCTCGGAGGACCTGAGCCCTAGGATTATGCCTCAGGACTACCTGGCCTGATGACTCCTTGCTGTCCCCAGTCCACCTGGCCTGCTGCTGATCCAGTTTCAACTGTTCTGCCTGCGGCTATGGAACCCTGACCTGTTCACCGGACGTGCTACCTGTCCCAGACCTGCTGTTTTCAACTCTCTAGAAACAGCAGGAGCGGTAGAGATACTCTGAATGATCGGCTACGAAAAGCCAACTGACATTTACTCCTGAGGTGCTGACCTGTTGCACCCTCGACAACCACTGTGATTATTATTATTTGACCCTGCTAGTCATCTATGAACATTTGAACATCTTGGCCATGTTCTGTTATAATCTCCACCCGGCACAGCCAGATGATGTAAGAAGGGCTTTATGAATACATTTGATTGATTGACTTTAGTACGGCTTTTGAAATTATCGATCATAGTCTGGTGCTGGAAAAACTTATGTGTTATGGCTTTACACCCCCTCCTGGCTCAAAGTGGAGGAGATATTGACTTCATCACTACTTGTATTTGTGAAAAGTATTGACATGTTGAGTGCACCGAGCTGTCT
This sequence comes from Oncorhynchus tshawytscha, assembly GCF_018296145.1. Lineage (NCBI taxonomy): Eukaryota > Metazoa > Chordata > Actinopteri > Salmoniformes > Salmonidae > Oncorhynchus > Oncorhynchus tshawytscha. The sequence continues at coordinate 15,842 of NW_024608935.1, forward strand.
GTTTGAACTACTGGCACACAGCTCCAACACCCATCCATACCCCACAAGACATGCCACCATGTCTCTTCACAGTCCAGAATAGAGTTCAGAATAGACTACGGGAGGCGCACAATACTACATAGAGCCATGACTACATAGAACTCTATTCCACATCAAGTAACTGATACAAGCAGTACATTTAGATTTTTTTTTTTAAACCAGATAAAAATACATCTTATGAGCAGCGGGGACTATGAAGCAACACAAACACAGGCTCATACACAAAAACACATTTTGCTTACTGTATTTCTGCCTGGTTTGGTACACAAGACATACGTGGGTTATATTTCACAATGCAGAATCGATCAATTAACAAGCTTGTTTTGATAATCATTTGGATTAAATATAACTGAATTCCCAGGATTATAAAGACTGGTTCAGTTGATTATGGGTTATTTGAGTATTGAGTCATACCAATTCCAGGTTGACCTTTAGATATGAACCAGGAAAGGTAGCTAATTCATTGATGTTGCTTTGAGAAATTAGTTTTTATGGCTAAGGCAACAGAAGTCCTCTACATATAGTACAGTCGTGGCCAAAAGTTTTGAGAATGACACAAATATTAATTTTTTACAGTCTGCTGCCTCAGTTTGTATGATGGCGATTTGCATATACTCCAGAGTGATCAGATGAATTGTAATTAATTGCAAAGTCCCTCTTTACCATGCAAATGGACCAGCTGACATGTCAGTGATTCTCTCGTTAACACAGGTGTGAGTCTTGAAGAGGACAAGGCCGATTGAGTTTGAATAACAAACTGGAAGCTTCAAAAGGAGGGTGGTGCTTGGAATCATTGTTATATCCTTCCTGTTTGGCCCTGTCCGGGGGTGTCATCGGATGGGGCCACAGTGTCTCCTGGCCCCTCCTGTCTCAGCCTCCAATATTTATGCTGCAGTAGTTTATGTGTCGGGGGGCTAGGGTCAGTTTGTTATATCTGCAGTACTTCTCCTGTCCTATCCGGTGTCCTGTATGAATTTAAGTATGCTCTCTCGAATTCTCTCTTTCTCTCTCTCTTTCTTTCTCTCTCTCGGAGGACCTGAGCCCTAGGACCATGCCTCAGGACTACCTGACATGATGACTCCTTGCTGTCCCCAGTCCACCTGGCCGTGCTGCTGCTCCAGTTTCAACTGTTCTGCCTGTGATTATTATTATTTGACCATGCTGGCCATTTATGAACATTTGAACATCTTGGCCATGTTCTGTTATAATCTCCATCCGGCACAGCCAGAAGAGGACTGGCCACCCCACATAGCCTGGTTCCTCTCTAGGTTTCTTCCTAGGTTTTGGCCTTTCTAGGGAGTTTTTCCTAGCCACCGTGCTTCTACACCTGCATTGCTTGCTGTTTTGGGGTTTTAGGCTGGGTTTCTGTACAGCACTTTGAGATATCAGCTGATGTACGAAGGGCTATATAAATACATTTGATTTGGTTTTGATTCTTCCTCTGTCAACCATCGTTACCTGCAAGGAAACACGTGCCGTCATCATTGCTTTGCACAAAAAGGTCTTCACAGGCAAGGATTTGCTGCCAGTAAGATTGCACCTAAATCAACCATTTATCGGATCATCAAGATCTTCAAGGAGAGCGGTTCAATTGTTGTGAAGAAGGCTTCAGGGCACCCAAGAAAGTCCAGCAAGCTCCAGGACCGTCTCCTCAAGTTGATTCAGCTGCAGGATCAGGGCACCACCAGTACAAAGCTTGCTCAGGAAATGTCAGCAGGCAGGTGTGAGTGCATCTGCACGCACAGTGAGGCGAAGAATTTTGGAGGATGTCCTGGTGTCAAGAAGGGCAGCAAAGAAGCCACTTCTCTCCAAGAAAAACATCAGGGACAGACTGATATTCTGCAAAAGGTACAGGGATTGGACTGCTGAGGACTGGGGTAAAGTCATTTTCTCTGATGAATCCACTTTCCGATTGTTTGGGGCATCCGGAAAAAAGCTTGTCCGGAGAATGAGTGTGAAAATTGACTATGCAAACAATTTGGAATTTCCAAAACATGAATGTTTCTTATAAAACATGAAGTGATGCAGGCAGTCTTTTCTCAAGAGTGTGCAGCTGTCTTCAAGGCAAAGGGTGGCTGCTTTGAGGAATCTAAAATAAATTTATGTTTTGATTTGTTTAACACTTTTTTTGGTTACTACATGATTCCATATGTGCTATTTTATAGTTTTGATGTCTTCACTATTCTACAATGTAGAAAATGTAAAAACAAAAATGTTAAAAAACATTGCATGAGTAGGTGTCCAAACTTTTGACTGGTACTGTATAATTAGTTTAGGTGGCATACGTTTTCAGTGTCACTGAAGTAACGCATTTTTTGCTCATAGAGGTAAAAATGACTATCTAAGATTTGTTCAGTTTAAGAATTTAATTTAAAATATACTGCCAAAGCAGAGATAGACTTTAGTGTGTATACCCACTCATTCTCAAGAATAGCTGGTTGAAATGTTATTTTTCATTTTGATGATAAAATATTTCAAGAGCAGCAGTAATATAATCGTAACAATAAATGGGATTTATAGAGCTATTTTCAAAGACCAAAAAACGCTTTACAGTAGAGAGCAAAGAAATAAAAACTGATTAAACAGTCAAACTTATCATAACTTCTATTATAGTTAATGCTAATAAAATGTCAATTAAGTCATAATAGGTACACATAAGATCAATAAAAATATTAAAGGGTTGAGCAGAACGTCTCTATCTAAACAGTTATATAATGGTCCCTCCCTATTCCCTGCTGATCCGCCCCTGCTTCCGGGAGAATTCTGGATTCCTAGATCGGTTGAATCTGTCCTTGCTCTTGTGCCTGGTCCGCACTGAGACTAAAGTCCAACCCAGATCGTCCTCTGGCTTGGCCTTGCTCCCACCTCCAGCACCATCCTCATCATCTTCTTCCAGAGCCAAAATGTGTAGATGGGCCGTCAGATTGTCCAGTGGCTGTGTCAAGGATGGAGGTGTGGCCCTCTGCAGCCCAGACACAAATGGGATGACAGCTGCCTCATGAGAATCATGGGAGTTGAGTATGGCTCCCAGCATGGCCCTATACAGCTGTCCAGAGCCAAGGTCTCCCATCAGGAGAGAATCCGGGGTTAACCCCCCTCTCAGTTTGGTCACAAGCTGGTGCACCAGAGTGCCCTTGTACAGCCTAGACGCCACCCAGGAAACAAAATATGGTTGAATTAGCTCTGTTTCTGCTGGGATAAAATGCAATGTGAATGAATACCACTGCTCTAAGTTTAGGGGCAAGGGTTGACTTAGGAAGGGACACCTTACCAGGCACACTGAGGCTCGGCTAAAGGGAAGCACAGCAGTTGGTTGAGGTGAAGGCTTTCTTTCAGGCAGCACTGCCACTGGCTGTAGGCGTGGGCCACACCCAGGTCTAGGCTCCTTCTACTTCTCTGAATCAGCCCTCTCAGCCTCTCCAACACTGGTCTCTCCATAAACCCTGTTACACAAAAAGGAGGAGTCAGTGGCTACACTTCGATATTCATCAATTCTAAATTGTGTGTTTTCTCGTAGATGCACTGGGCCATACCTCTTTGGCTCTTTCTCCGTCTGCAGAGCTCTCCGTACACCAATCCTAGTAGCAGGGCCTGCAGGACAGGGAGTTCTGGAGGGGGATGGGCATGCCTCAGCCAGTAGCAGGTGACAGGCACAGGAAGACGCAGATGAGGCGGGACACCGCTCAAAGTGGACTGGGACACACCAAGTGTCTCCAAAAACACCTTAAGCTGCACTAACCTTGGAGCCTAAGGAACACAGCAAGAGAATGAGAATCAACAGTAGTATGTTTGAATATACTGTATACTATATCATACACATGTATACATACCTGATGCAGAGTGTCTAGCTGTATATGTTCTGCAGCACTGGGCAGGACGGCTTCAACCATGCTGCTGGTCAGGCTCTTGCCCTCCCTGTAATACTCCTCCACTTCATCAACTGGGGGTCTCTGACTGCTGTGGTCTGCCCTCTTCCCACCCAGCAGCAGCCCGTAGAGTACCTGTCGTATGGACCGAGAGGTGTTGTTCCCACATGGCAAGCTGGGATCTTCCACCTGGGCACCCTGCATCATCCTTCCCAGCAGCATCACGTCTACCATGCAGGAGGGAAGTCTACCTTCCATCAACGGCAGCAGGGTCCAGTCTGGAAGGACCCTCAGAGGCTCTGGGAGACGGCCGGGCCCTGGTCCCACTCCATCGTTGAAGAACCGCTCCAGGCAACTAGGGGGAAGATGGTACTCTTCTATGCCCAGGGAGAGGCCCTGGAGGGCAGCACCTGTTTTCTGTCTGTTGTTACTATGACTGATGAGCCTGAGCACAGAGTCCAAGGCATCCTTCTGCCCATGGAAGTGGGTCAGCCAATTCAGCAAGCCGTTGAAGCGGGCAAACCTTCCTTTCATTGATGTGTATTCTTCCCACCTGAGGGAAACACCCATGTTATGCAACTTGATGTAGTCATTTCCTGCCACAGAGGCAAAGACCGGGAGAACCTTTCTGTTGATGTTGAAGTGTCTGCAGAAGCTTGTTGTGGTGTACTGCTTGCAGGGAATGTATCTTATAGAGCTCCCGCGTTGCATAGACACTCTCTGCCAGTGAAAATGGGAGATAGGCAGAAATCCTGCCTGGATGTCAAAGATATAAAAGTCACTGTCATTGGACAGCACTGGACAGTTCCAACTTCGAGCCAGGGAAGCTATATCTTGGTCTGCCTCACAAATGCACTGTGCGAACGGCACCTTCAGGCTGGAGAGGACCTGTTTGAAGACATGTTTGATGAGGGTTGGTAATATACCACCGCTCCCCTGAAGCCCCATGGACAAGTCGTTGGCAGTGTTGATCCTTGATTGAGCTCGTTTTTTTTTTGTTTCAAACTTTTTGTCGGTGTAGTCGGAGCCCCCATCAACAATCACAAAGGGGTCAATGTCGCAGTCTCTCAGAGCCTTAAAGAACTTGCAGACCTGGTCCTCAAAAGCATCATAATCCCCTCCATGACTCTGATCCAAACCTGAGTCAAAATAAAGCAAGTTGAACAGATTACTACCATCAATGATCAACTTGCTGTTTCTGAGGTGAACATCTTTTAAAATGTTTCCATTCTCCTCCATAAAGCTGGTCAATCCCTGGACGCCCATGGTGTGCTCTGTCTGGGATGTGATGTCTTTCTTAGTGAAGAGTTTCAGCAGTCATGGGACTGACTGAGTGAGGCTAGTATTATTACAATGGATGAGTTTCACTTTCCTTACCTCATATCTGTCACTCCCATATTGTCTCTTGTCACAGAAGGTATGTAATAGTTCATGGGACTTTAAAAAGGCAAAACAACAGCAAAACAGCTAATTGAATCAAGGGGAACTACAATCCAACCATTAGATGTGATGAGGAACATAACTTTTATACACTGTATGTAAAGCTTTTATCTGATAAGAAATCAGACAATGATTAACCATTATCTAATGAAGAATACACTTGCTAAAATGGACTGCTACACCAGGTCATAATCTACCCCCTAATGGAAATAAGCTTGTTAATACGGTACCAATAGTATGCTCCATATTCTCACTTAAAGCTTAACTAAACCTGGAAACACTATGGACAATAAATCAGCTACATTGTGTATAAAATAACCGTTTCTATAGAACAATATTAGAAACTGGAACAGAATGACTGATGATACATTTTTTTCAAGTTTCTTGGGACACATCAATGATAAGTGATTAAAAAAAGTGATTAAAAAAACCTAAATATTAACAAATGAGTATCCTTGATAATAACAGCCCCAAAATAAATGGTCTGAGAAACAAAACAAAAAACTTGTGACAATAATATCGGCCTATAAAACAATTAAACTATGGTTCAGCTTGTTTTGTTCATACTGCATTGAGCTGCCAGTAGCCAACCATTTTCATTGGTAAAGCAGTCAAACCAAAACGATTAGTCTAAAACCATTCAAACATTACTCAGTCATCGGTACAAACATTACTCAGTCATCGGTACAAACATTACTCAGTCATCAGTACAAATATTACTCAGTCATCGGTACAAACATTACTAAGTCATCAGTACAAACATTACTCAGTCATCGGTACAAACATTACTCAGTCATCAGTACAAACAGTACTCAGTCATCAGTACAAACATTACTCTGTCATCAGTACAAACATTACTCGGTCATCAGTACAAACATTACTCAGTCATCAGTACAAACATTACTCAGTCATCGGTACAAACATTACTCAGTCATCGGTACAAACATTACTCAGTCATCAGTACAAACATTACTCAGTCATCAGTACAAACATTACTCAGTCATCAGTACAAACATTACTCAGTCATCAGTACAAACATTACTCAGTCATCAGTACAAACATTACTCAGTCATCAGTACAAACATTACTCAGTCATCACTACAAACATTACTCAGTCATCGGTACAAACATTACTCAGTCATCAGTACAAATATTACTCAGTCATCGGTACAAACATTACTAAGTCATCAGTACAAACATTACTCAGTCATCGGTACAAACATTACTCAGTCATCAGTACAAACAGTACTCAGTCATCAGTACAAACATTACTCTGTCATCAGTACAAACATTACTCGGTCATCAGTACAAACATTACTCAGTCATCAGTACAAACATTACTCAGTCATCGGTACAAACATTACTCAGTCATCGGTACAAACATTACTCAGTCATCGGTACAAACATTACTCAGTCATCAGTACAAACATTACTCAGTCATCAGTACAAACATTACTCAGTCATCAGTACAAACATTACTCAGTCATCAGTACAAACATTACTCAGTCATCAGTACAAACATTACTCAGTCATCAGTACAAACATTACTCAGTCATCACTACAAACATTACTCAGTCATCAGTACAAACATTACTCAGTCATCGGTACAAACATTACTCAGTCATCGGTACAAACATTACTCCGTCATCAGTACAAACATTACTCAGTCATCAGTACAAACATTACTCAGTCATCGGTACAAACATTACTCAGTCATCAGTACAAACATTACTCAGTCATAGGTACAAACATTACTCAGTCATTAGTACAAACATTACTCAGTCGTCGGTACAAACATTACTCAGTCATCAGTACAAACATTACTCAGTCATCAGTACAAACATTACTCAGTCATCAGTACAAACATTACTCAGTCATCAGTACAAATATTACTCAGTCATCAGTACAAACATTACTCAGTCATCAGTACAAACATTACTCAGTCATCAGTACAAACATTACTCAGTCATCAGTACAAACATTACTCAGTCATCAGTACAAACATTACTCAGTCATTAGTACAAACATTACTCAGTCATCAGTACAAACATTACTCAATCATCACTACAAACATTACTCAGTCATCGGTACAAACATTACTCAGTCATTGGTACAAACATTACTCAGTCATCAGTACAAACATTACTCAGTCATCAGTACAAACGGTGACAGTTGGCTTAAACAGCACAATCATTTGTATTGATCATTTTGTGCATCATTCTCACAAGCATACAACGCTTTGTCATTACAATACATTGTATCTAGGCTTACATGGCACCTAAATCATCTGTTTAAAAACACAGATCAGCAAGAGACACTATGCTGGCTGATTCTTGAATTTGATAGGCTTATGGCTGATAATGCACAGTGGAATGTACTGCTGTCCATTGGGATGGCATCCGATGTGTACCGGGGGTTATAGCTACAGCAAATGAGTCATTTCAGCATGAAGCCTTGTTGAGAATGATAACTGGAATATGCATTACCATAGTAACCATACACCAATGTATTATTGGACCACTACATTTAAAGTTATAGGACAAACGTACTCTGTATCTCATTGTCATTTTGGACCACTACATTTAAAGTTATAGGACAAACGTACTCTGTATCTCATTGTCATTTTGGACCACTACATTTAAAGTGGAAAGACACATAAGCGGCAATATAATCAATTTAATATTAACTATATTACATATTTTTTCTTAAGATTCTTAGATCAACAGGTGCCACTCTGACAGCAGGTAAGTTAAGTGTGATCCTGTAATGTTTACGTACACTATACATCAGGGTTGGGCTCAATTTTATTTCAATTCAGGCAATCCAGGGAGTAAACTGAAATTCCAATTAACAATGTTCTCAATACTTTTCAATGAGAATAACATTGTGAATTGGAATTTACTTCCTGAATTGACTGAATTTAAATGTATTTGGCCCCAATCCTGCTATAATGACCTGTGGTAAGGCAGCAGAATTTGACTTGGGGCTAGTGCTACAGAACAGCCTAAAAGAGCTCAGCACAGAGACAAGAGAGAGCAACAGTTCACATTCCCACCCAGAGACACTAAAATACTTTAAATCGTCATACGGGACTAGTGTCATTTAGGTACTCAAAGCCCCATGAGACTTTGGCTCTATTAAATACCCAGTTCAGTCAAAAACTAGATTTCCCTGTGTTTTGTATATATTCCAGGTTGGAATTAATACTGTGAAATTTGGAAAATTATGATAATGCTCTTTTTGTCACGACTTCGGCCGAAGTTGGTACCTCTCCTTGTTCGTTCGGCGGTCGACATCACCAGCTTTCTAGACACCACCGATCCATGTTTAATTTTCGTTTTGTTTTGTCTTGATCATACACACCTGGTTTACATTCCATTAATTATGTTCCTTATTTAACCCTTTGACTTCCCTCTCTGTTTTGCGTGTTATTGTTTGTCATGTGGGTTCGTGTTGTTAGTGCTCTGGATTATTGTGTTTGTTCCTTGTTAGAACTTTACTTATTTTGAGTACATTTTGGACTATTACTCATATCTGTGTCCTGAGCCTGACTGCATTTTTCCATTCACCAACATCCTCACACTTTTAGTGTTTGAATAGACCGCCTGGAATTTCAGCCTGTTTTGGTGGGATCAGGTGACATCACCAGATGGTAAATTATTTAATAGACGAATAAGAAGGAGTTATAAACCTCTCTGCCAATAACAACTAGTTCAGTTTTGGTTGAATCATCAGCATAAATGGACACACATGCTTTGTTTAATGACAGTCGCAGGTCATTGCTAAAAATAGCAAAGTATAAGGGCACAGGGCGAGACCCAGATGCAGACACGGGAGGCAGATGGTTTGAGTCGCCGATATTTATTAGTATCCAAGGGGCAGGCAAGAGTGGTCATGGACAAGCAAAAGATCATGACAAGGTCAGAGTACAGGAGGTGCAGGGTGGCAGGCAGGCTCAAGACAAGGCATAAAGTATGGTCAGGCAGGCGGGTTTACAGTAGAGGCAGACAAGGGTCAAAACTGGGAGGACTAGCAAAAACAGAGAAAAGGAAAAACAGGAGCACGGAAAAACCCCGCTGGTTGACTTGACAATACAAGACGAACTGACAACAGACAAACAGGAAACACAGGAATAAGTATTCAGGGACTAATGAGGAAAACAGGTCACACCTGAGGTGGGTGGAGACAATCACAAAAACAGGTGAAACAGATCAGGGCGTGACAGTACCCCCCCTCTAGGGACGCACCTGGCATCCTACCTGGGCGCATACCTGGCTGACCGGGGTGTCACCGGTGAAAATTGAGGGCCGGTTCCAGGATGTCTTTAGTGGGAACCCAGCACCTCTCCTCCGGACCATAACCCTCCCACTTAACCAGGTACTGGAATCCCCTGCCCTGTGGTCGAACCCTCTCACCGTGTACACTGGCTGGCCAGCGGGAGGGAGGGATGGCCTAGAAATAGAAGACAGAGGACTGTGAGAAAAGGGCTTAATCCTGAACACATGAAAAGTAGGGTGAACACAGAGGGTACGGGGCAACAGCAGGGGGACAGCAGTGGGACTAAGGACTCTAGAAATGGGGAAAGGACCAATGAAATGGGGGGAAATTTTACGGGATTCCACCAGGAGGGGCAGGTCCCGAGTGGACAACCATACCCTCTGCCCGATACGATAGCGGGGAGCCGGAGTCTGGTGGTGATCTGCTTGTCGACGATACCTGGAGGGGGTTTTGAGAAGAGCCGCCCGAGTTCTTTTCCAGGTACGCCGACAGCGGTGGACGAACATCTGGGCTTGAAGGTATGTTGACCTCAACTTCTTTCTCTGGGAAGAGTGGAGGCTGATACCCCATGGAGCATTCGAAGGGGGAGAGTCCAGTGGCCGAGCAGGGGAGAGTGTTCCTGGCATATTCCACCCAGACCAGTTGCTGACTCCAGGTGGTGGGGTTTTGCTGGCAACGAGACACCGGAGTGCCGTCTTGATTGGCTTGCTCCGGCTGGCTGTTGGATTGGGGATGAAACCCGGAGGACAGGCTGGCCGACTACCCAATAAGGGTGCAGAATGCCCTAAAATCGAGACGAAAACTGAGGACCCCGATCCGAGACCATGTCGACCGGGAGTCCATGGATTCGGAAGACGTGCTGCACCATGAGCTGGGCAGTCTCCTTGGCTGAAGGTAACTTAGGAAGAGGGATGAAATGGGCGGCCTTGGAGAACCTGTCGATCACCGTCAGGATGGTGGTGTTCCCATCTGATGGAGGAAGCCCAGTGACATAATACAGGGAAATATGGAACCAGGGGCGATGAGGAACCAGGGGCGATGAGGGACCAGGGGCGATGAGGAACCAGGGGCGATGAGGGACCAGGGGCGATGAGGGACCAGGGGCGATGAGGGACCAGGGGCGATGAGGGACCAGGGGCGATGAGGAACCAGGGGCGATGAGGAACCAGGGGCGATGAGGGACCAGGGGCGATGAGGGACCAGGGGCGTTGAGGAACCAGGGGCGATGAGGGACCAGGGGCGATGAGGGACCAGGGGCGATGAGGGACCAGGGGCGATGAGGGACCAGGGGCGATGAGGGACCAGGGGTGCAATGAGGGACCAGGGGCGATGAGGGACCAGGGGCGATGAGGGACCAGGGGCGATGAGGAACAGGCAGTGGCTGAAGGAGGACAGATGGAGCTTGCCGCGGAGTCTTGCTTTGAGCAGCGGCAAATGCTGAGACATCAGAAGCCATGATGGGCCACCAGAAGTGTTGTCGGAGAAAGCCAGGGTACGGCGACCACCAGGATGACAGGTAAGCCTGGAGGAGTGAGCCCTTTCCAAGACTTGAGGCTGGGCCGAATCAGGAACGAACATCCGGTTAGCTGGGCCCCCCCCTTCCCAAACATGAAGCAGGGAGGATGTTCTCTGATTCAGAGGGTGTGGCAGAGGAACTGTACAGGCGGGAAAGGGAGTCTGGCTTCACATTTTTGGACCCTGGGCGGTAGGAGATGGTGAAATTGAACCTGGTAAATAACAGGGCCCAACGGGCTTGCCTGGAGTTAAGGTGCTTGGCAGTGCGGAGGTATTGTAAACTCTTCTAGTCAGTCCAGACCAAAAATAGATGTTCCGCCCCCAGCCAGTGTCTCCACTCTTCCAGAGCCATATTACCCACTAGGAGTTCCCGGTTCCCAACGTCATAGGTCCTCTCTGCAGAGTTGAGATGATGGGACATGAAGTCACAGGGATGCAGCTTTTGGTCCTGGACGGATCGCTGGGAAGCCAGAGTTTGGCCCCTATGACAATGTTCCTCTCATCATTATCTATACCTGAGCCATCTCTCCCGGGTACCTTACAGAACACAAACACCAACTCATTCTATGGAATGCATGCTTTAGGTTTTGTCACCAAACCATTCATAAATCAATTGTCAGTGTTGAGCCTCAGGTTCACACAGACACAGATGAGATAGTACTAATAGAAGCCTATTCTATTGCATAAAACAACCATTCAATACAGTATTATAACATAATCTTGTAATTTCTCCACCATAGTGGCTACATGCAGCTGTTGCTTTGATCTCAAAACAAGCGCATCTACTCTTGACCACAGCTGTAAACACAGTCCAGATCAAAGTCAATGGCACAGATCCATATATGGAAATTATTATTTGCATATAGGCCTACTACAGTTCTGATTGGTTATGCCTCACTGGTCTGTGTAGAGTACGGACTGAGTCTTGCGCAATAGAATCTTTCTCCGATGCGTTCTGCCTATAACAACATTTTTTGCATCGTTTTTTTATCTGGCATGTTGCATTGAAAGTGGCTAATATTGCGTTGATTCAATACCCACAGTAAAGGGAAACGTTGATAGTGTTAAATAACAGGGAAAACTCTAGAAAGTTCAGTGAAGATCAATGTTGTGCTTCTGTCAGTGAGCTGAAATGTTGCTGCACTCTGCGTGGGAGCTGGGCAGTCCGTGGGAGCTGGGCAGTCCGTGGGAGCTGGGCAGTCCGTGGGAGCTGGGTGGCAGAGGGAACATTGCATGACACCGATCAATTAACATTGAAAAGACAATAATTACATTCATTACATTCTCAGGTCATAAACATACATATTACCATCAATAACGGTGCTCCATGCTTAAAAGATACCTTTCAATATATTTTTTTTAACTTCATATTCATCTCCAGAGCCACCCCAACATCAACATGTGTGAAAATGGCATATTTTTATGTTTTGTAGAAAAAAAGATGAGTCTTTCCAATGATATCATCAACCAATTAGTAGACAATGCCGAATCATAATTGGTTTAAATCACACAATGCATACAGGCTCATGTCATTGCAAACACATCTTCCTCTATCTTTTTCCCCACAAAACATACAGTTGAAGTCGGAAGTTTACATACATTTAGGTTGGAGTCATTAAAACTCATTTTTCAACCACTCCACACATTTCTTGTTAACAAACTATAGTTTTGGCAAGTCGATTAGGACATCTACATCTACAAGTCACTTTTCCAACAAATGTTTACAGACAGATTATTTCACTTATAATTCACTGTATCACAATTCCAGTGGGTCAGAAGTTGACATACACTAAGTTGACTGTGCCTTTAAACAGCTTGGAAAATTCCAGAAAATGATGTCATGGCTTTAGAAGCTTCTGATAGGCTAATTGACATAATTTGAGTTAATTGGAGGTGTACCTGTGGATGTATTTCAAGGCTTACCTTCAAACTCAGTGCCTCTTTGCTTGACATCATGGGAAAATCAAAAGAAATCAGCCAAGACCTCAGAAAAACAATTGTAGAGCTCCACAAGTCTGGTTCATCCTTGGAAGCAATTTCCAAATGCCTGAAGGCACCACGTAGTACAATAGTACGCAAGTATAAACACCATGGGACCACGCAGCCGTCATACCACTCAGGAAGGAGACGCGTTCTGTCTCCTAGAGATTAATGTACGTTGGTGCGAAAAGTGCAAATCAATCCCAGAACAACAGCAAAGGACATTGTGAAGATGCTGGAGGAAACAGGTACAAAAGTATCTATATCCACAGTAAAACGAGTCCTATATCGACATAACCTGAAAGGCCGCTCAGCAGGGAAGAAGCGACTGCTCCAAAACCACCATAAAAAAGCCAGATTACGGTTTGCAACTGCACATGGGGACAAAGATCGTACTTTTTGGAGAAATGTCCGCTGGTCTGATGAAACAAAAATAGAACTGTTTGGCCATAATGACCATTGTTATGTTTGGAGGAAAAATGGGGAAGCTTGCAAGCCGAAGAACACCATCCCAGCCGTGAAGCACAGGGGTGGCAGCATCATGTTGTGGGGATGTCTTTGCTGCAGGAGGGACTGGTGCACTTCACAAAATAGATGGCATCATGAGGAGGAAATGTATGTGGATATATTGAAGCAACATCTCAAGACATCAGTCAGGAAGTTAAATCCCATCGCAAATGGGTCTTCCAAATGGACAATGACACCAAGCGTACTTCCAAAGTTGTGGCAAAATGGCTTAAGGACAACAAAGTCAAGGTATTGGAGTGGCCATCACAAAGCCCTGACCTCAATCCTATAGAACATTTGTGGGCAGAACTGAAAAAGCAAGTGCGAGCAAGGAGGCCGACAAACCTGACTCAGTTACACCAGCTCTGTCAGGAGGAATGGGCCAAAATTCACCCAACTTATTGTGGGAAGCTTGTGGAAAGCTACACAAAATGTTTGACCCATGTTAAACAATTTAAAGGCAATGCTATCAAATATTAATTGAGTGTATGTAAACTGACCCACTGGGAATGTGATGAAAGAAATAAAAGCTGAAATAAATCATTCTCTCTATTATTATTCTGACAATTCACATTCTTAAAATAAAGTGGTGATCCTAACTGACCTAAGACAGGTAATTTTTACTTGGATTAAATGTCAGGAATGGTGAAAAACTGAGTTTAAATGTATTTGGCTAAGGTGTATGTAAACCTCCGACTTCAACTGTACATTCCTCGAGACTTTTGATAAAATCATGCAGGGCTTGACATTAACCCGTTTATCCACTTGTCCTTCAGACAAGGAGATGACTGAAAATGTTGTGTTGTTTGATGCAAGAAACCACTTTAGAAAACCAAATGTATTATTAATCCCATACCATTACTACAGAGAATCAGACACATTATGCTACCCTCTGCCTATTGGCTACTTATCTTATTGAAGCCTGTCTCAAAATACAACACTGCCCCTTTAAGACATAAAAAAGCTCTTTACCTGAATTGCTTTTGTAAAACTGACCCACTGGGAATGTGATGAAAGAAATAAAAGCTTAAATAAATCATTCTCTCTACTATTATTCTGACATTTAACATTCTTAAAATAAAGTGGTGATTCTAACTGACCTAAGACAGGGAGTTTTGACTAGGCAGGAATTCAGGAATTGTGAAGTGTATGTAAACTTCCGAATTCAACTGTAACAAAGTGCCATTTTCACATATGTTGATGTTGGAGTGGTGCTGGAGATGATCAATATGAACTTGAACATTTTTCTAATGTCCCTTTAAGCATAAATACAATATGGGATGCAAACATGTACATCCTCATGGATAAGCTACTACTCCATTACCCATCGATGAAAAACCATGCGCTCCAAAGTGCCCCATTTGCCTGTCAATTCTCTGAACAGGAAATGAACAGAACCCTCATCAATAAACGAGGAATAGAAGGGAATCATTTACATTTCTGAAGATTCCCCTTAACATTTCAATTGCTAAACATGATCCCATTATAGAGGTAACTTCTGACCATTACATACATGATTAAAGAAAGAGTGGCATTTTACAGAGAGAAGCACACCAGTAGGTTTCAGGCACTAAACCATATGTTGACACCAAACTCAAATACACATTTCTCATCTTTTACAGGTGACCAGCAAGAATCAAGAGGACATTTCTAACCCAAATTATTATCCAGAAATACATGTGGTTCTCATCAATGGTAAATAATTGTCAGTGTTCATATTTTATTTAGATCAATGGACGGAGTACATGAGACGATCATCGCAGGGACTAATGATTAATAAAAAATAAAAAATGTTATTTATTAGGATCCCCATTAGCCGATGTCAATGGTGACAACTAGCCTTACAGGGGTCTGACACAACTTTTCAAATACTTTACAATTTACATACATTTAAAACATTAACATAGTGTGCGTGCGTGCATTACACACGTCAGTACATTTAAAAACATTAACATAGTGTGTGTGCGCATTACACACGTCAGTACATTTAAAACATTAACATAGTGTGTGTGCGCATTACACACGTCAGTACATTTAAAAACATTAACATAGTGTGTGTGTGCGCATTACACACGTCAGTACATTTAAAAACATTAACAGTGTGTGTGTGTGCGCATTACACACGTCAGTACATTTAAAAACATTAACAGTGTGTGTGTGTGCGCATTACACACGTCAGTACATTTAAAAACATTAACAGTGTGTGTGTGTGCGCATTACACACGTCAGTACATTTAAAAACATTAACAGTGTGTGTGTGTGTGCGCATTACACACGTCAGTACAGTACATACACACAACAAGTAGGTCACATGGGGGAGAGGCGTTGTGCCATGAAGGGTTGCTGGTGGCATGTCTGGTGGGGTAAGTGTGTGTGTCAGTGCTGTGTGTAAGTTGACTATGCAAACAATTTGGAATTTACAGCACATGAATGTTTCTTCTAAAAACAAGAAGTCAGTGTTTCCTCAACTCTTAGCCAAGAGAGACAGGAATGCCAGGAGTGTACAAAGCTATCATCAAGGCAAAGTCATTTGTTTAACACTTTTTTTGGTTACTACATGGTTGCATTGGTGTTATTTCATAGTTTTGATGTCTTCACTATTATTCTACAAGGTGGAAAATAGTAAAAATAAATAAAAACCCTTGAATGAGTAGGTGTGTCCAAACTTTTGACTGGTACAGTGTTAAGGGAATTTTTATCAATGATGACTAATTATGTATACATTTCAATCAGGACTGACTAATCCCAATACTCTTATGCTACTGTACATGCATGAATTTTCTCTCTTGCTCCCAGTATTGAATATAATGTAGTGAATGTATTCAAGAGTTTAGAACAATGACGGTCTGTTCCTTGGTACAAATGAATGAACTATGAATCCAGACTGTCTAGAATGCTTATCTACACTGACTGACCTTGGCTCTAGGCGAGGAGGGAAGGCTTGAGAGCTATAGAGCCTTTCTACCAGTGTCAAGAAGAGAAGGAACATTTAGAAAACGCTGACGTCATTTTCAGTTTATAACCTGTGGTAAAATGTGTATGAACTCAGTACTCTCTTGAATAAAGGCTGTTACTTGACTTTTAAGATCGGGCTCTGTCCATTCCTATAAAATAAGGGTCTTACAAATTCTTATGAAATGAATTCCTTCAACATACAGTGCATTTACATTTTTGTAATTATTTTAAGAGTGTCTGCTAACTAGGTGAAGGGTTTGAGTGTCACACATTTTCAGCGTCACTGACGTAACACATTTTTGCTCAGATTGAGGTAAAGTTTTGTCCAGTTTAAGATTTCCATATAAAATATACTGCCAAAGCAGAGATAGACTTTAGTGTGTATACCCAATAATTCTCAAGAACAGCTGGTTAAAATGTTATTTTTATTTTTCATTTTGATGATAAAATATGTCCAGAGCAGCAGTAATGTCATAGTAACAATAAATGGGATTTATAGAGCTATTTTCGCCCTCAACCGTAAGGCTCTCCAGAGGGTAGTGAGGTCTGCACAACGCATCACCGGGGGCAAACTACCTGCCCTCCAGGACACCTACACCACCCGATGCTACAGGAAGGCCATAAAGATCATCAAGGACATCAACCACCCGAGCCACTGCCTGTTCACCCCGCTGTCATCCAGAAGGCGAGGTCAGTACAGGTGCATCAAAGCTGGGACAGAGAGACTGAAAAACAGCTTCTATCTCAAGGCCATCAGACTGTTAAACAGCCACCACTAACATTGAGTGGCTACTGCCAACACACTGTCAATGACACTGACTCTACTCCAGCCACTTTAATCATGGGAATTGATGGGAAATTATGTATATATATCACTAGCCACTTTAAACAATGCTACCTTATATAATGTTACTTACCCTACATTATTCATATTCATATGCATACGTTGATACTGTACTCTATATCATCGACTGCATCCTTATGTAATACATGTATCACTAGCCACTTTAACTATGCCACTTGGTTTACATACTTATCTCATATGTATATACTGTACTCGATATCATCTACTGTATCTTGCCTATGCTGCTCTGTACCATCACTCATTCATATATCCTTATGTACATATTCTTTATCCCCTTACACTGTGTATAAGACAGTAGTTTTTTTGGGAATTGTTAGTTAGATTACTTGTTCGTTATTACTGCATTGTCGGAACTAGAAGCACAAGCATTTCGCTACACTCGCATTAACATCTGCTAACCATGTGTATGTGACAAATAAAATTTGAATTTGATTTGATTTGATAAGACCAAAATACGCTTTACAGTAGAGAGCAAAGAAATAAAAACATATTAAACAAAGTCAAACGTTTTTATATATTATAAACTTTAACGTCTTTTAACATTTATAAAAATCTACATCTACAGTGGGGCAAAAGGGTATTTAGTCAGCCACCAATTGTGCAAGTTCTCCCACTTAAAAAGATGAGAGGCCTGTAATTTTCATCATAGGTACACTTCAACTATGACAGACAAAATGAGAAAAAAAATCCTGAAAATCACATTGTAGGATTTTTAATGAATTTATTTATGTTATGGTTGATTTAGGAAGGGACACCTTACCAGGCACACTGAGGCTCAGGAGGCACAACAGTTGGTTCAGGTCAAGGCATTCTTTCAGGTAGCACTGCCACTGGCTGTAGGCGTGGGCCACACACAGGTTGAGCCCCCCTCTCTGAATCAGCCCTCTCAGCCTCTCCAACACTGGTCCCTCCATAAACTCTGTTACACACAAAGGGGAGGAGTCAGTGGCTGCACTTCACACACTTTATCAACTCTAAATTGTGTGTTTTCTCGTTCATGCTCTGGGCCATACCTCTTTGGCACTTCCTCTGTCTGCAGAGCTCTCCGTACACCAAACCTAGTAGCAGGGCCTGCAGGATATGCAGGTCTGGTGGGGGAGGGGCATGCCTCAGCCAGTAACACATGACAGCCACAGGAAGACACAGATGAGGTGGGACACCGCTCAAAGTGGACTGGGCACACCCAAGGTCTCCAAAAACACCTCATGCTGCACTGACCTTGGAGCCTAAGGAACAGAGCAAGAGAATCAATTTGAAAATCAACAGCAGTATGTTTGAATATACTGTAGCGACCCACATAGACAGCTGTGTGTTATGTGTTAGGCTAGTAGGTGGTTGTGTTGTACTTACAAGGACCCAGTGTTCGCGGGGTCTGACATGTCAATCAACCTGCTATCTGCCAATCACGGGAATGCCTGGAATGTTCTGATGCCGGGCACCCTGGTGGCTGGCAGAGTGGCGTGTAGGGGGGTTGGGCAGGGGGATGGAGCATTGGAAGTTAAGACCAGGTTTAGCCTTTGTTCTCTCTCTTATGCCTGGTCTTCCTCAAGAGAAGGTCACGATTGGCTTGTGGGTTATCTTTCATTTATTTGGGGTGGGCTACGGCCAAACAGTAGCCTGTGTAAAGTTGGTTTAATAAACCATCAATTCGTAAACTCAATCCTCTGTCTGGACAATTGTTCCTTTATGATCTAGTCAGGTCATTACAATACCGTATACTATATCATACACATGTATACATACCCGATCCAGAGTGTCTGGCTGCATCTGTTCTGCAGCACTGCAGCACTGGGAAATCCCTGGACACCCATGGTGTGCTCTGTCTAGCATGTGATGTCTTTACTAGTGAAGAGTTTCAGCAGTCATGGGACTGGATAAGTGAGGCTATCCCTTTCCTTAAGTTTCACTTTCCATACCTCATCTCAGGCACTCTCATATTGTCTCTGGCCACAGTAGGCATAGACTAGTTCATTTGAACTTATATGACAGTCATGGGAATGTGTTTAGATGTTTTTTTGTTGCAATTTAGGTAAACGTTCCACGAAGTCTCGCAATGTTGCGTCTCTGGTTTTTGAAACTCTGTGCCTCTTGCCGCGTTCAGGTCAAACTTGGAAACTCGGACATTTCAGACTTGGTTGTATGTATACATGTGCCGCTTTCAAACAGTTAACAAGACGGACATTTCCGAGTATCCTAGTTCTGATTTGTATATGAACGTGGCAACTCTTCATAGGTCGTTGTGTAGTCACGTGGGTCGCGAGTCAAACAGGCTAAACGAAACCGAGATAAACTGAAACTAAGCTTCACATGAAGAAAACCAAACGGATGTTATTTAGTCCCGAGGAAATTGCTTTATCAAACCATACAAATAAAAAACATTAAACAACATAAAACCATACAAAACCATTTATCTTAAACATAAAGAACAACACTTGGGACTATTTCCATATTATTATTTTTTATTAGTATACTAAAAAACACTTTAAACCTACACATGTAATGTAGGCTACAAAACATACAATGTTGCCCAAACCTAGTCCTTCCCCAACCCGCCTGAATCAATTCTCAAAAGAAAGACAGGCTCTGGATGAAAATCTGCATTTTCACGTTATTATGTTTTTGTGGGGGCAAGAGAATTGACAAGGAGTCAACTTGATTTAACTCTGATCGCTGTTATTACTCAAATTTGACAAACATTGACAATTATTTTTCATGCCATGAGAGGCTCAAATTAAGCACAGATTCGAATGCATAAGATAAGTGCTGAACATAATTTTACTATAATTGCAAAAAAACATCTAAAACACATTTCCACCCTTATTACCATCATATAATGTCCCATTAACTATTATATGCCTACTGTGACAAGATACAATATGGGAGTGACAGATATGAGGTAAGGAAAATGAAACTTAAGGAAAGGAAAACTCATCCATTGTAATAATACTAGCCTCACTCAGTCAGTCCCATGACTGCTGAAACTCTTCACTAAGAAAGACATCACATCCCAGACAGAGCACACCATGGGCGTCCAGGGATTGACCAGCTTTATGGAGGAGAATGGAAACATTTTAAAAGATGTTCACCTCAGAAACAGCAAGTTGATCATAGATGGTAGTAATCTGTTCAACTTGCTTTATTTTAACTCACGTTTGGATCAGAGTCATGGAGGGGATTATGATGCTTTTGAGGACCAGGTCTGCAAGTTCTTTAAGGCTCTGAGAGACTGCGACATTGACCCCTTTGTGATTGTTGATGGGGGCTCCGACTACACCGACAAAAAGTTTGAAACAAAAAAAAAACGAGCTCTATCAAGGATCAACACTGCCAACAACTTGTCCATGGGGCTTCAGGGGAGCGGTGGTATATTACCAACCCTCATCAAACATGTCTTCAAACAGGTCCTCTCCAGCCTGAAGGTACCGTACGCACAGTGCATTTGTGAGGCAGACCAAGAAATAGCTTCCCTGGCTCGAAGTTGGAACTGTCCAGTGCTGTCCAATGACAGTGACTTTTATATCTTTGACATCCAGGCAGGATTTCTGCCTATCTCCCATTTTCACTGGCAGAGAGTGTCTATGCAACGCGGGAGCTCTATAAGATACATTCCCTGCAAGCAGTACACCACAACAAGCTTCTGCAGACACTTCAACATCAACAGAAAGGTTCTCCCGGTCTTTGCCTCTGTGGCAGGAAATGACTACATCAAGTTGCATAACATGGGTGTTTCCCTCAGGTGGGAAGAATACACGTCAATGAAGGGAAGGTTTGCCCGCTTCGACGGCTTGCTGAATTGGCTGACCCACTTCCATGGGCAGAAGGATGCCTTGGACTCTGTGCTCAGGCTCATCAGTCATAGTAACAACAGACAGAAAACAGGTGCTGTCCTCCATGGCCTCTCCCTGGGCATAGAAGAGTACCATCTTCCCCCTAGTTGCCTGGAGCGGTTCTTCAACGATGGAGTGGGACCAGGGCCCGGCCGTCTCCCAGAGCCTCTGAGGGTCCTTCCAGACTGGACCCTGCTGCCGTTGATGGAAGGTAGACTTCCCTCCTGCATGGTAGACGTGCTGCTGCTGGGAAGGATGATGCAGGGTGCCCAGGTGGAAGATCCCAGCTTGCCATGTGGGAACAACACCTCTCGGTCCATACGACAGGTACTCTACGGGCTGCTGCTGGGTGGGAGGAGGGCAGACCACAGCAGTCAGAGACCCCCAGTTGATGAAGTGGAGGAGTATTACAGGGAAGGCAAGAGCCTGACCAGCAGCATGGTTGAAGCCGTCCTGCCCAGTGCTGCAGAACATATACAGCTAGACACTCTGCATCAAGTATGTATACATGTGTATGATATATTATACAGTATATTCAAACATACTACTGTTGATTCTCATTCTCTTGCTGTGTTCCTTAGGCTCCAAGGTTAGTGCAGCTTAAGGTATTTTTGGAGACACTTGGTGTGTCCCAGTCCACTTTGAGCGGTGTCCCACCTCATCTGCGTCTTCCTGTGGCTGTCACCTGCTACTGGCTGAGGCATGCCCATCCCCCTCCAGAACTCCCTGTCCTGCAGGCCCTGCTACTAGGATTGGTGTATGGAGAGCTCTGCAGACAGAGAAAGAGCCAAAGAGGTATGGCCCAGTGCATCTACGAGAAAACACACAATTTAGAATTGATGAATATCGAAGTGTAGCCACTGACTCCTCCTTTTTGTGTAACAGGGTTTATGGAGAGACCAGTGTTGGAGAGGCTGAGAGGGCTGATTCAGAGAGGTAGAAGGAGCCTAGACCTGGGTGTGGCACACGCCTACAGCCAGTGGCAGTGCTGCCTGAAAGAAAGCCTTCACCTCAACCAACTGCTGTGCTTCCCTTTAGCCGAGCCTCAGTGTGCCTGGTAAGGTGTCCCTTCCTAAGTCAACCCTTGCCCCTAAACTTAGAGCAGTGGTATTCATTCACATTGTATTTTATCCCATCAGAAACAGGGCTAAATCAACCATCTTTTGTTTCCTGGGTGGCGTCTAGGCTGTACAAAGGCACTCTGGTGCACCAGCTTGTGACCAAACTGAGAGGGGGGTTAACCCCGGATTCTCTCCTGATGGGAGGCCCTTGCTCTGGGCAGCTGTATAGGCCCATGCTGGGAGCCATACTCAACTCCCATGATGCTGCTGTCATCCCCTTGGTGTCTGGGCCGCAGAGGGCCACACCTCCATCCTTGACACAGCCACTGGACGATCTGACGGCCCATCTACACATTCTGGCTCTGGAATATGATGATGATGATGGTGCTGGAGGTGGGAGCAAGGCCAAGCCAGAGGACGATCTGGGTTGGACTTTAGTCTCAGTGCGGACCCGGCACAAGAGCAAGGACAGATTCAACCGAGCTCGGAATCCAGAATTCTCCCGGAAGCAGGGGCGGATCGGCTGGGAGTAGGGAGGGACCAATATATAACTGTTTAGATAGAGACGTTCTGCTCAACTCTTTAATGTTTTTATTGTTCTTATGTGTACTGTCGTAGCTGAATCAGAATTAGTTAGGTAACATTGATAAATAAGATGTTTTATTTTTTCTCATAATATGCTTCTCTAGGGAAAAGTCACTTGGGGCCCAGAGAGGTGAGAGGTCAGGCTTGTCTTTTACATGTCTGGTAATAGGCAGAATATCAGAAAGGGAGAAGTCAGGTTTGAACAAAATCTTCATAATGAATATATCTGTGAAACCATGTGAAGGGCTACACTATGTCTGTACTCCAGTGGCAGTGTCTGGAACCATTGTATGTCCCCTCTGATGTTGAAACTTATCTTTCATAGTATATGACCTAGAGGCTCACTCCCCTCAGGGAGCTTGTCCAGGGGTGGGTTGTATTTGAGATGGGAGTATCTAGAATTGACAATTGATATATGCCATTGGATGAGGTAATGTTTTGGTAATAGGAAGTACCAAGAACGAGAAGTAGAACCTCGTCTTAGAGAGCAAAGTGAACAATAATTTATAGCTAATGCTATCTGGCTATGGGATACTCCTCTTTCAAGTAAAAGGCCCTTTGTGAAGTTCCTAAGATCTGTGGTTCGTCATGTGAGTTGAGAGGGGTGTATCTTGGCTATTAAAGATGAAGTATTCTTTTGTAAGCACTCTCAGAATTCATTTATAGACACTGAATTGATCTGAGAGTCAAAGGGCTATGGTGAAGCTCATATTATTAAAATATGAAGATTAAAGTATAACTCTCACTTGTGTGTGGTTTGTAAACTCTCCTTTCACTTAGTAATACAGGAAATGACCACGACAGTACCTTTTATGACTTCATTTACATTGTTTTTAGCATGAACTATAATAGAAGTTCTGATAAGTTTCACTTTGTTTTATTTTGGTCTTTGAAAATAGCTCTATAAATCCCATGTAATTGTTACTATGACATTACTACTGATCTGGACATATTTTATAATTTTATCATCAAAATGAAAAATAAAATCTAAACCAGCTGTTCTTGAGAATTATTGGTTATACACACTAAAGTCTATCTCTTTGGCAGAATATTTTATATGGAAATCTTAAACGGAACATGTATGACTCTCAAACCAGTTAGCAGACACTTAAAATAATTACAAAAAGTGTAGGTAAAACTTTATTTCAAGGGTCCACATTAAACCATTGATAAGGCATTTACAAACACTTTGTGTGGTGTTCAGCAGTGCAGCTCTCTAGGCCCTCTACTCTTTCTTATTTTTAGCAATGACCTGCCAATGTCATTAAACAAAGCATGTTTGTCCATTTATGCTGATGATTCAACCAAAGCTGAACTAGCTGTTATTGGCAGAGAGGTTTGGAACTAATTTACAGTCTGGTGATGTAACCTGATCCCACCAAAATAGGCTGAAATTCTTTTCAAACACTAAAAGAGCATTATCATAATTCTTCCAATTTCACAGTATTATTCCAACCTGGAAATATATCCAAAACACAGGGAAATCTAGTTTTTGACTGAACTGGAACTTGAATTGAACCATGGGGCTTTGGGGACTTAAATGCCACTTGTCCCGTATGATGATATCTAAGTATTTTAGTGTCTCTCTGGGTGGGAATGTGAACAGTTATTCTGTCTTTCTCTATGACATTTATCCTTTGATTATTGTCTCTGTGCTGAGCTCTTTTAGGCTGTTCTGTAGCACTAGCCCCAAGTCAAATTCTGCTGCCTTATCACAGGTCATTATAGCAGGATTGGGGCCAATTCCATTTCAATTCAATCAATTCAGGAAGTAAATTCCAATTCACAATTTTAATCTCATTGAAAAGCATTGAGAACATTTTAAAATGGAATTGGAATTTCAGTTTACTTCCTGGATTGCCTGAATTGAAATTAATTTGAGCCCAACCCTGATGTATAGTGTACATAAACATTACAGGATCACACTTAACTTACCTGCTGTCAGAGTGGCACCTGTTGATCTAAGAATGTTAGGAAGAAAGTATGTAATATTGTTAATATTACATTGATTATATTGCCGCTTATGTGTCTTTCCACTTCAACTGTAGTGGTCCAAAATGACAATGAGATACAGAGTACGTTTGTCCTATAACTTTAAATGTAGTGGTCCAATAATACATTGGTGTATGGTTACTATGGTAATGCATATTCCAGTTATCATTCTCAATAAGGCTTCATGCTGAAATGGCTCATTTGCTGTAGCTATAACCCCCGGTACACATCGGATGCCATCCCAATGGACAGCAGTACATTCCACTGTGCATTATCAGCCATAAGCCTATCAAATTCAAGAATCAGCCAGCATAGTGTCTCTTGCTGATCTGTGTTTTTAAACAGATGATTTAGGTGCCATGTAAGCCTAGATACAATGTATTGTAATGACAAAGCGTTGTATGCTTGTGAGAATGATGCACGAAATGATCAATACAAATGATTGTGCTGTTTAAGCCGACTTTCACCGTTTGTACTGATGACTGAGTAATGTTTGTACTGATGACTGAGTAATGTTTGTACCGATGACTGAGTAATGTTTGTACCGATGACTGAGTAATGTTTGTACTGATGACTGAGTAATGTTTGTACCGATGACTGAGTAATGTTTGTACCGATGACTGAGTAATGTTTGTACCGATGACTGAGTAATGTTTGTACTGATGACTTAGTAATGTTTGGACTGATGACTGAGTAATGTTTGTACTGATGACTGAGTAATGTTTGTACTGATGACTGAGTAATGTTTGTACCAATGACTGAGTCATGTTTGTACTGATGACTGAGTAATGTTTGTACCGATGACTGAGTAATGTTTGTACTGATGACTGAGTAATGTTTGTACTGATGACTGAGTAATGTTTGTACTGATGACTGAGTAATGTTTGTACTGATGACTGAGTAATGTTTGAATGGTTTTAGACTAATCGTTTTGGTTTGACTGCTTTACCAATGAAAATGGTTGGCTACTGGCAGCTCAAGTATGAACAAAACAAGCTGAACCACAGTTTAATTGTTTTATAGGCCGATATTATTGTCACATGTTTTTTGTTTAGTTTATCAGACGATTTATTTTGGGGATGTTATAATCAAGGATACTAATTTGTTATTATTTCGTTTTTTGTCACTGAAAACATCACTGATGTGTCCCGAGAAATGTGTAATAAATGTATTATCAGTCATTCTGTTCCAGTTCCTAATATTGTTCTATAGAAACGGTTATTTTACACAAAATGTAGCCGATTTATTGTCCATAGTGTTTCTTGGTTTAGTTAAGTTTTAGGTGAGAATATGGAGCATACTATTGGTACCGTACTAACAAGCAATGTCCTTTCTTCATTAGATAATGGTTAATCATTGTCCGATTTCTTATCAGATAACTTTTATACACTGTATGTAAAACTTTTATGTTCCTCATGACATCTAATAGGATCACTTCTCATCAGTGTAGTCATAGTTACTGGTTGGATTGTAGTTCCCCTTGATTCAATTGGCTATGCTGTTTTGCCTTTTTAAAGAGTAATGGTAATTCTACAGGGTTGAAGATAGACTGTCATATTGGGTTTATAACAAAACTCCTCATTATATCCATTGTCCTGGTTCCATGTGTCATACAGTCGGCCTACATCTCTCTCTACACATGATGTCTTCAACAATGATCCTCACGGAAAAAAAGATCACAGATCATAATCTGTGATCATTTGTGTTCATGTTTAAATAAATTGAAACTATGAAATTATCCTCAAGGAGGAGATGAAGGAGTTGGCATGCCAAGATCATTGTCATGACATGTGTTTTGCATACAATGAGAGATCAAGGATGGATTTTGGATCTAGATGTTCATACTTTAGTTTTTAGGACCCGCATGTACTGCCTGCTTTAGCTGTAACTGGATATTAAAATAGAAGAACTACGATCATGTATATCCTACCAACGGGGCATTAACAACTGTAATATCTTATGTTTCACTGAGTCGTGGTTGAACGACGACATGAATAAAATACAGCTGGCGGGTTTTACGCTTATTCAGCAGGATAGAACAGCAGCCTCTGGAAAGACAAGGGGTGGCGGCCTATGTATTTTTTGCAAACAATAGCTGTTGCACAAAATCTGAGGAAGTCTCCAGGTTTTCTCGCCTGAGGTAGAGTATCTCCAGATAAGTTGTAGACCACACTATTTACCAAGATAGTTTTAATCTATATTCTTCCTAGCTGTCTATTCACCACCACAAACTGATGCTGGCACTAAGACCGCACTCAATGATCTGTATACGGCCATAAGCAAACAGGAAAATTCTCATCCAGAAGCGGCGCTCCTAGTGGCCGGAGACTTTAATGCAGGGAAACGCAACTGCACTGTCCGATTTACAGTAGCTATTAAAGTGATTATTGTTTGAGGTTGCGCCCCACATCAAAATATTTTTCCACCGGCACAGATTTCATACATTCACATATAAAGATGAAATGTTCACTTACTTTTTGAAAATCTTCCTCTGATTTGTCATCCAAAGGGTCCCAGCTCTTTTATATCCCAAAAAGTCTGTTTCGTTGGCGCCATCAATTTGAGTAATCCACTCGTTCAACTTGCATAGAACGAATCCGAAAAATCTAGCCCTAAACTTTGTTTGAACAAGTCAAAATACGTTTTTGTTTACTCCTCAGCCACCCTAAAATGTAATCAAACTATAATATTTAATTAGGAAAATCAGTATGTTCAATAGGAAACCGATTTTAGCAGGTGCACAACTTCGTCATGGCGCACAG
Organism: Oncorhynchus tshawytscha; assembly: GCF_018296145.1. Classification (NCBI taxonomy): domain Eukaryota; kingdom Metazoa; phylum Chordata; class Actinopteri; order Salmoniformes; family Salmonidae; genus Oncorhynchus; species Oncorhynchus tshawytscha. The sequence continues at coordinate 43,514 of NW_024608935.1, forward strand.
AAACACAGGTTTCCCAGACTGTGTCCTCTTACAAAAACTGTTATTTCTTATTTGTTTTTGAAGTTACAAGCCTGAAACCTTGAACATAGACTGCTGACACCCCGTGGAAGCCATAGGAATTGCATCCAGGGAGCTATTTTACAGTATGACCTTTCTCTTACATTTCTAAGAGGATGTTCTCTCTCAAAAATAAATTCTGGTTGGTTTGTCTTTGGATTTTCTCCTACCATATCTATTGTGTTATATTCTCCTACATTATTTTAAGATTTCTACAAACTTCAGAGTGTTTTCTTTCCAATGGTACCAATTATATGCATATCCTGGTTTCAGGGCCTGAGCTCCAGGCAGTTTACTTTGGGCACGTCATTCAGACAGGAAGTGGAGAAAAAAGGGGCCTATCCCTAAGAAGATTTATCATTGTTGCATTGGATTAGATAAACAGTATCTAAAATGAGAACAACATGTCTAGACTGTGGTTTCTCACTCTACTATCTCGGCCTTGAGGCTGCGTGACTATCCGCAGGTGCAAGCAGTTCTCAGCCTGAGAACTAAAGCAGTACATCTCCATTACCCAGTACTTTTCCATCATTACGCATTGCATCTGAGCTCCTAGAGCTCCTAGAGTGTGAGGCTAGAGCTCCTAGAGTGTGCGGCTCTCTTTTATTTTCAAGTTTCTACTCCGCTAGCCAGCACCTCGTCTAAATAGGTGTGTGTTTCTTTTTCTTCTAGGTTGTTCTGTTACCCAGTAAACAGCACCCTACCGACAAAAAATCTCTTAAACGATGCCGAATGATAACTGACACTGGTCATAGACCCATACAAGATTACTTTGAATATAGCCAAAGGGAGCGTGAAAAGATCATTGTTTTGGAGTCCCTTTTTGACATGCCGGGAGGTAATTCTGACCTTTCGAAAGAACCGTTACATTTATCTAAGCGCCAGACGAGAACGCATCTACATATAGTCACTCTTAGTGATTATGTGCGTCAAGGCATTATTCCATGGGGACTCAGGCGGCAAAAAGAACCATCATTGGGACAGCGCACAGATGATTACTGTGAGCGCTGGTGTGCCATCCTGAACAAATGCTCTATTGATTTAATGACATTAATTGTTGACCAGTTGAAGAAGGATTTTATTGAAATGGGTAGCACGATTAAAGACAAACGCACAGCTCTACAAACAGTTGTGAATGATGATGGCATATTCAATGAACTGATGAAAACTAACCAAGCGCTTCAGGACAAGTTGTCTACAGAAATAAAATAACTTAAAATCAAGAAATTCAACCAAGACAAAAAAGACAAGGCCGATGGTAAAGTCTACTTCTGGAGAAACCCTGACAAAAGAGGTCCTGCTCCTCCTCTCCATGACAGACGCAGGAGGGATGCCGCTTACTTCGATCCACCCTTGTCTGATCAACGCTCTACAACCAGCGCCTCATCGGCTTCCAGTGGTAGTTTTTTATTCAACGAGAGACTGGACGGACAGAAGGGCGGAGGAGGCCGCAGGCACGCGCATCGACGAGATGTCGCACCCGACGGGGTAAGAAGAAACGACTATCAGAGGCAGAGGAGACCGTTCACACGGTCCCAGAACCCACGGGACTGAGTGTCTTTAATTTATCAAGCAGGATATTGAGCCCTGCCCATGTCTCTTTGCTTAATAAAGGGTTATCTTTTGTGCCTACAACTCAGTGCAACGATTTTGATGTTAAGGTAGACATGTTTCAGTTTTTTAGAAACATCCGTTTAAGGGAATACTTTAGCTCCCCTAATTCTGACACTTCTATTGAACCAGTAGGTTGCTCTCCTGCACATACTCCGACTCCTTTTAGAAGCAAGAGTTATTTTATACCTCCAGCCAATCGCAATCACTCTATCGAGACATATTGCAGACTTGTGGAAAATGATGTTGGACTTCTCCTTAAGAATAAACAGGGATCCAAATCTTTCCATAATTTACCCAAGAATGAAAAACAAGCTTTGCCTGATTTACAATCCGATACGTCAGTCCTTATTCGTCCCGCTGATAAGGGTGGGTCGGTTGTTCAGTCTGGTACGTCAGTCCTTATTCGTCCCGCTGATAAGGGTGGGTCGGTTGTACTCATGGATAGGACAGCTTATGTACATGAGTGTCATAGACAGCTGCTTGACAACACCTTTTACAAGAAACTCAGAAGTGACCCTACTTTCCAATTTCAGAATACCAACTTGTCTGTCCTAGATGGGTATTTAAGTTCTGGTCAGATAACCAAAAAAGAACATGCTGTTCAACACCCTAAAATTGCCACTTTCTATACTTTGCCGAAATTACACGAGAATGTTACACAACCTCCAGGGCGCCCTATTGTAGCGGGCATTGATGCAGTAACGGCCCCTCTATCTACTTTTGTTGACTTTTTTATTAGACCACTCGCAGAACAGCTCCCCTCCTTTGTAAAGGACACCAGCAGTATGATCTCTATCATTGAATCTCTTGATCCTCTCCCCGAGAATACCTTGTTAGTTACTTTTGATGTTGAGTCATTATACGCTAATATTCCACACGAGGGTGGTATTGAAGCTATGGAACATTTTCTTCTGCAACGTGACCCTAATGAACTACCTTCCAGTGCATGCATTGTAATATTGGCTGAAATAGTACTCACGCATAACTATTTCATGTTTCTAAATGATTTCTTTATTCAGACGAAAGGTACTGCTATGGGATCCCCCATGGCTCCAAACTATGCTCATTTGTATGTGGGTTACATGGAGAAACAGTCTATTTTCAATCCTCTCAAAAATGTTTTCTTGCCTCACATCATTATTTGGAAACGGTATATTGATGATATTTTTGTTCTATGGAGGGGTGATGCAAAACAGCTCCAGGCATTCCATACTTTCTTAACTCCTGTTCTGAGCATCTGAGATTTACTATGCAATCTGATACACGTCAAATCAGTTTTCTTGATCTTCTGATCTTGTGTGAAGATAATGTTCTATACACTGATCTTTACAGGAAGCCTACTGATTGTAACAGTTTGTTGAGGGCTGATAGTTGTCACCCACTTCCCTTGAAAAATAGTTTTCCCTACAGCCAATTCTGTCGAATCAAAATAATATGCAAAAAACAATCCGATTTCGACAGAAATATGGCTGAGACGCAAAGAAAGTTCAAGGAGAGGGGCTACAAGAATGATCAGATTAATATTGTCATTGAGAAAATTCAAAACAAAACGAGACATGACCTTTTTCAAGGTCAGTCTCGCAAAAAGACGCATTCTTGCGTTCTAACTACCCGTTATTCAAAGTGCTCTGAACAAATTAAGGGACTTGTTCACAAACATTGGCACATCCTAAAATCCGATGACAGTCTCGGTAATGTGTTTTCGGACCTTCCCTTGGTCGTATTCTCGCGGGGCAGAAATCTCGGAGACCAATAATTGGTAAACTCTGATTTACCACCCCAAAATATTCCTGAACAACGTCTATTTGCTCCCCTACTGGATGGAAATTACAAATGTAATGGCTGTGCTCAATGCAATGGCACTTATAAATGTAGATCCTTCAAACACCCACAAACAGGGAAATCGATCCCAATAAAAGGTGTTATTACGTGCTCCACTAAGGCAGTTATTTATCTTATAACTTGTCATTGTGGTAAAAATTATGTGGGTAAAACAAAGCGCGAATTAAAAGTACGTATCTCAGAGCATCGTAGCACCATCAGGTGTAAAAACTTTACTTATCCAGTTGCGGCCCACTTCTTGGAGGCAGGCCACTCGATTTCGTCTCTGCGTTATATTGGCATCGAACATGTCACCATCCCTAGGAGAAGGGGTGACCTTGATAATTTATTGTTAAAACGAGAGGCTGCCTGGATCTTTAATTTAAAGACCCTTGCGCCCTTCGGTCTCAACGTAGACTTTGATCTGAAGCCATTCTTGTGATTATTGTGACTTTGCCATTGTAATTGTCTGTAAACTTGTATAGTCAAATTAATCTATGATCGTATGCTATCCATTTGTTTGTATGCTGTTCTTTGTATGACATTTTAATATTTGATTATTAACCAATGATATTAGGCCACTCCTGGCCATGATTACAGACACCTGTGTCTTTTGACACTATATAAACAAGTCATCCCGCAGTGTTTGTGATTATACCCTGATGAAGACAGCTTGGCTGTCGAAACGTTGGTATTCAATTTTTGCATCTGAGCTCCTAGAGTGTGCGGCTCTCTTTTATTTTTCAAGCATACAAAGGTTATCACATATATACAGTAATCATGGCATTGTGAATATTTGGGTTTTCCCTCTTCACAAAGCAGAAAGACTCCATTTAATCAGTGCACACCACTTGTTTTTATTACAACACACCTGTCATAATTGTTTTCTTTACTAAAGTACATGTTTATTATTGCTAAAGGTACTGCATAGGTGTAAACATGTTTTTTTTGCAAGAGATAGCACATGTGTAGCCTAAGAAAGTAGCAGAAATGTGCAGAAAGTAGATCTGAATGCATTTTATTGAAGGGAAACAATAACAGTCTTGAACTTTTTTGGCAACATAGTGATATATTCTTATATACTGTACAATGAGGAATTCAACTACAAAATACTGGTCTTCTCCCATTTTTTAAACCATTTCCCCCCACCCACAAGGTATATAAACAATAACAATACATAATAATAAAATAAGATAATAGATACAATACAAAAATGTGAAGAACATAAATCAATCAACTCTAATTAGCACATGTAGGACAGTATGCAAGTGTGTGTGCATGGACTTGCAGATGTATTTCTCACATATGCAGCACATAGTATTTGTTTTTCAGTCCTCCTTTGGGGGGCAGAATTGGCATCTCCTCCTCTTGCCTGCCCCAGCTGCAGCCTCCGGTGGATCAGGACAAGATTCAGTCCCCTGAACAGCTCTTACAAGCGCTGCAGAGGCTGCTGTGCAGGGGAGGTGCTCCCTTCTTTGATTGTGTGGGGTTACATGTGCCTTTCCCAGCTGCTCCAGGAACACCCTCCTCTTGTTCCGCTTATCAGGCACCCAGGTAGGGTTGATCTTGTTTTATATCACAAAGACATTTTATGAGGACACATCAATGATGTTATGAAAGATGACCAGGGGCCAGCGGGCAGTCATCCTCCTGCAGCTGTAAGTTCCATTCACCTTGTCCAGGTTGTCCACAGCTCCTTTGTTGTGGTTGTAGTCCAGGATGATGAGTGGCTTCCTGTCCTCACGATCACTGATCTCAGGCGTTTTGTGCAGTGTGCTCAGGAGGACCACATTCTTGTTGCTGTTTGGGATGTAAGAAACTAGAGTGGTGGTGGGGGTGAAGACAAACTTTGAGGAGAAGTCCTCTCTCCCCCTTGTTGCGAGGAGTGCAGGGGGGAGCTTAGGCTTGTTCTTTCTAACTGTGCCAACCATGGTGATCTTCCACTTCAGGAGCTGCTGGCTGAGCTCATAAGAGGTGAAGAAATTGTCACACGTGACATTGTGCCCCCTCAGTCCATCTGTCACATCAACCACAACCCGCATCTCCTGGTTCTTCTCCGGGCCTCCACTGGTCGGCTTCCCTGTGTAGACTTGCATCTTCCAAGCGTAGCTGGATTGTGCGTCTCAGGCCACCCATATCTTGAGGCCATACTTTGCTGGCTTGCTGGGCATATACTGCCGGAAAGGACAGGGACCTTTTGACAAAAGAGATTACTATCAGTAATTAGTATCAGTGTCACAGAAAACAATCACATAAATCAATGATATTACAGCAATACATAATAAAATTAACAGTGAAAATCACTTACATTACAGAGATGAAAATAAAATGTACCTCTGAATGGAACCAATTGCTCATCCACTGTTACTTCAGGCCCAGGATTGTAGAGGTATGGCAGACACTCCACCCACTTCTCCCAGACCTCTCTTATGGCTCCACCCACTTCTCCCAGACCTCTTATGGCCGCCAGTTTGTCTCTCACATGTCTTGCAGGTCTTGACTCATGGTTATCAAATCGTAGCATTCTTGAGAAAGTGTGAAAGACTTTCAGTGGCATCGTGGCATGGAAAATCACCCTTCCACTCTCTGCATCCCAGAGACTACATGTAGCCTCGCCTCGGGACCTATACACAAGATTAGCAGCCCTATGTAGGTACGCAGGTCAAACTCATCCATCCTTTCCAGTTGTCTCCATATTTATGGAAACCCTCCAAATTTCTCATCTGCAGGATGATTTTTTCGATGGCTGGTGTAATGAACATGTAGAATGTTGAGGCGATGTCCTGGGCATGGGCAATTGCATGTATTGTGGGCCCTGGGGTCATCGTTATGACATTTTATGCTGCCATCCTGCCCTGGTTGTCATATGGTGACAAGGACCATGTTATTTTGCTGTTCTTTGACAAAAATGTCTCAATATCAGCTTGGGGGATTTCTTCTTCATCTGAAGATGATGCATCGTGCTCTGGGTTGTATTCTTCTTCAGATACCTCCTCCTCTTCTAAATCATTGTTCTCTTGTTCCTCCTGGACATCTGAAAAAATCTGATATACGACCTGTTGGGCACTGAAACGTGCACTCATGGCTTCAGCAGAGAGAGAACTGGGAGGACTGTCATCTGCAGCACCTTTATAGCCTCTGACTGCATTCCCCATTAGTAAACAACGCTTTCAAGAAGTGACCCACTTCTATGTGGAACTTTATTCGTAATTCCTAGTGGTTAGAGAGTTGGACCAGTAACCGAAAGGTTGCTGGATTGAATCCCCGAGCTGACAAGGCAAAAATCTGTCATTCTGCCCCCTGAACAAGGCAGTTAACCCACTGTTCCCCGGTAGGTCGTCATTGTAAATAAGAATTTAACTATGACTTGCCTAGTTAAATAAAGGACACATTTTTTTTAAATACAAAAAATGTCTTCTGTACTTGTGGTGGCCTTAACTTCTTGTTGTTTTGCAATTAGAATATTGACAAAGTTCCAGTGAAATTCTCTGCTTTTCATCGGCAGGTTTTCTTGTCGAGGTCCTTCCTTCAAGCATAATTTTTCTCCAGACATATAATATATTGGGACATACTGTATAAAAATACTTCTTTGTTTTTAGAATATTGGTTCTGAAATAATATCTTATTTGTGAGCCAACTTGTAAATGCAGAGGGGCTTTTACTTAATTATAAGGAATTCTTATCACTTATCAAGATCCCTGTAACACCTAAAGACTTTACAATTGCTTTAGATGCCATTCCCTCAGGTGTTGCTTTGTTATTCAGGAAAGTGTCAAGACCTGACCCTCAGAACATACCTACAACTAACCCGTTGACTCATCAGTAAGAAATATTTGTATTTTATTCCATTCAACAACAGAGCTATAAGAGCCTTGTTTCAACAGGATGTCGTGCCTTATAGGAATGGTTTTATTGATGTCTGTTGGAAAAAAAGTTTGGATGTTACCACACACATACCTACTTATTAACAGAATTATGGAAGTTTATGCCAACCACTATTTGAAGAGGATAAAAAATAACACATTCAAATTGTACCTTTTGTAATGGCCACCAAAACAGTGTTGCATCTTTTTTTGGCATTGTATTCATGTAAGGAATCTGTGGCAAGACATCAGCAGATTTATCATTTAACACATTTATGAAGATTTTACACTATTATTGTCACATTCGTCATAGTGAGGAGACCAAGGCGCAGCGTGATAAGCGTACATCTTAAGAATTTGTTCTTAACTGACTTGCCTATTTAAATAAAGGTAAAATTAAAAATTAAAAATAAATTCAGAAATGTAAATTTACAAACAAAACACCACATTTCATGACCTTGCAAAAAGAAATTGAACTATATTTTAAGACAATTAAATACTCTGTTCGAATTATAAATGTGTGTATGTCCCTTAATGTCCTTGTGTAATGTGATATTGTACCCCCTAGCCCCGCCCCTAGCCCAAATGTCCTTTGTATATTCTTTATATGTACTTGTGTTCCCCATGTACTTTTTGTATTGATTTGTTGTTAATATATATATATATATATATATATATATATATATATATATATATATATATATATCGAAGGAGTGCCTTTAATGGCCTGCACATGCACAGTTCGGCGCCAGGCGACCTTTTTAATCTATGGTATAATGTCGTTCGCAACATTCGGATGTGCATTCTGCCATCTACTGTGCGGGAGGATAATAAGGAGGGGGGGAATAAATAAAATATCATACAAACTATCAACAACAAAAAATACTAAACAAAAACAACCTGCTTTTCTGTAAAAACTAATTCTAATCAGGTCCCTACACAGGCTCAGATTACCCAATTTTTTGTATTACTTTCATACAGGATTTCTATAGGAATATAGACACTACTGGTCAAAAGTTTTAGAACACCTACTCATTCAAGGGTTTTTCCTTATTTTTATTATTTTCTACATTGTATAGTTAAAGTGAAACATCAAAACTATGAACTAACACATATGGAGTCATGTAGTAAACAAAAAGTGTTAAACATATCAAAATATATTTGAGATTCTTCAAAGTAGCCACCCTTTGCCTTGAAGACAGCTCCCACACGCTTGGCATTCTCTCAAACAGCTTCATGAGGTCGTCACCTGGAATGCATTTCAATTAACAGGTGTGCCTTCTTAAAAGTTAATTTGTGGAATTTCTTTCCTTCTTAATGTGTTTGAGCCAATCAGTTGTGTTGTGACAAGGTAGGGGTGACATACAGAAGATAGCCCTATTTGGTAAAAGACCCCTAATTTGGCAGCAGCTACTCTTCAAATCAAATCAAATTGTATTTGTCACATGCACCGAATACAACAGGTGTAGACCTTACAGTGAAATGCTTACTTACAAGCCCTTAACCAACAATACAGTTAAGAAAAATACCTAAAAAAGTAAGAAATTAAAGTAACAAATAATTAAAGAGCAGCAGTAAAATAACAATAGCAAGTCAATGTGTAGAGTACAGAGTCAATGTGCGGGGGCACCTGTTAGTCAAGGTAATTCAGGTAATATGTACATGTAGGGAGAGTTATTGAAGCGACTATGCATAGATAATAACAGAGTAGCAGTGTAACCGGTGTGAAATGGCTAGCTAGTTAGTGGGGTGCGCGCTAATAGCATTTCAATTGGTGACGTCACTCACTCAGACCTTGAAGTAGTTGTTCCCCTTGCTCTGCAAGGGCCGTAGCTTTTGTGGAGCGATGGGTAACGGTGCGTCGTGGATGTCAGTTGTCGATGTGTGCAGAGGGTCCTGGTTCGAGGCGAGGAGAGGGACGGAAGCTATACTGTTACAGCAGCAGCGTAAAAGACGGGGGGGGCAATGCAGATAGTCTGGGTGGCCATTTGATTAGACGTTCAGGAGTCTTATGGCTTGGGGGTAGAAGCTGTTTAGAAGCCTCTTGGACCAAGACTTGGCGCTCCGGTACCACTTTCCATGTGATAGCAGAGAGAACAGTCTATGACTAGGGTGGCTGGAGTCTGAGACAATTTTTAGGGCCTTCCTCTGACACCGCCTGGTATAGAGGTTCTGGATGGCAGGAAGCTTGGCCCTGGTGATCTACTGGGCCGTACGCACTACCCTCTGTAGTGCCTTGCGGTAGGTGACCTTTTGAGGATCTGAGGACACATGCCAAATCTTTTCAGTCTCCTGAGGGGGAATAGGTTTTGTCGTGCCCTCTTCACGACTGTCTTGGTGTGCTTGGACCATGTTAGTTTGTTGGTGATGTGGATGCCAAGGAACTTGAAGTTCTCAACCTGCTCCACTACAGCCCCGTCTTCCTGGGGTCCAGAAAAATCAAGGCAGTTATACAATTTGAAAAACATTACAATACATTCACAAAAGATTTCACAACACATTAAGTGTGTTCCCTAGAGGCCCCTACTCCCCTACCACATATCTGCAACACAAAATCCCTAATTGGTAACCTACATTCGAAAACGAACCCTAACAATGTGACGTAGCCTAATGACACTCTAGCTGAGGAACACAAATGGTGTGTCTGGCACATTTAATCACTTATGGCATCTTTGGCAAGTGTCCCTTATAATCATTTGCTAACGAAACCTACTGCAATATAGATAACCCGAGGAAATTGCTCTAGCAAACCACTAAAACATATATTTTCTCTGAGACAACTTATTATTATACTTCAAACACTTCCAGCCTACTAATGTGGTTATTTCAAAGGTGGTTTAGTATGGTTTTAGAAACTCTGTTATTTCCAGTCAGTCATGTTTTAAAAAGTAAAGGATTGCATATCTCTCTCTCTCTCTCTCTCTCTCTCTCTCTCTCTATATATATATATATATATATATATATATATATATATATATATCTACTACAACTCCCAGAATGTACCGGGGCTGTTTAATGCTTTTTGCAGCAGCGGCGAACGTCATACGATCAGAGCCCTTTGCGACATACGGATGTCCTATGTTTTTGGGTAAGTAATAAACTGTTTATTTGACTGTTAACCGGGCTGATCAGAACACACCCGATGCTTAAGACTGGGTTTTTGTAAATACGTGAGTTTTATAACGAAGTTAATCTTAATTAGATAGCATATGTCTCTTCATGGCTGACACACCTACCTAACAGTAGCTAGGCACAGCCAGAGTTTGCCAAGTAGGCTACATCAACTCTACGGAGTTGAGCGACGTTTTTTAAACGGATCTCGGTTTTTTAAATGAAGCTCCGTCTCCTTCGATTCGCTATGCAGTCGATACTTCACATTTTTAAAATTATTAAACCCTTATCGTGTACCTATGTTTGTCCTCTGTTGTTGTGTGCCTTTTTTGTTTGCTGAAATCCATACCTTTTTTAAAAATAAAACGGTAATCAAATACAACCACATACTGTTTCTCGTTGTCGTTGCTCTAAAATGTTAACATTTTGTGCATGTGGCCATTGAATCTCAACGAAACAGTCAGTGGTTGTATTTTATTAATGAGGTACTTGGCCAGCTACAGCCAGAGTATTTAGCTAGAAAATTAAGGGATATGGCAGCAAGATTATTATGTAAAAGTCTGAGGCTACTGTACTCTAGTTCTAATACCGTGTTGATCAAATATTCTGTACGTGTGTCTCTGTCTACAAAGATAAGGTACAGATGACATGGAGAACTACAGTAAGGTGCGGACGGTGGAACAGCCCTGCCCCTGCCCATTCCCTGGCCTCTCCAGCGACACCAATGAGGTTAGAGTGAAGGATGGCAGCAAGATCCGCAACCTCATGCGCTACGCCCTGAGCCGCATGGAGGTCAAGCCCAGAGCGCTGGAAGGCGAGGGGGGGCAGCCTAAGAGCGAAGAAGGGGGTAGCACCACCGAGGTCCAGGAAGCACCATGCTCCCAGGCACTGGAAAAGATGCCTAGCCGGCAGATAGTATTCACTGGGATGGGGAAGGGGGTCTCCAAGGCCATCACGTGTGTGGAGATCCTGAAGCGCCGTGTGAAAGGCTTGCACCAGCAGACCAGGCTACTCTTCAGCACTGTCCTGGAGGTGTGGGAACCCCTGGAGCCTGCGGCAGGCCTAGACAGCCTCACCGTCAGTAGGAACATACCTGCTATCTGGGTACTGCTCTCCAGAGACCCCCTGGATGCCAGCCTGCCTGGATACCAGGCTCCAGGGAACTTTGATGCCCTGTGGGCACAGGCTGCCAAGGAGGATGCAGGGGTGGCTGGTGGACAGAGACATGGGGGCAGGAGGAAGAGGGGAGGTGGTGGTGGCAGGGGTAAGGGACCAGGAGGCCCTGTCAGACAGACTGATCGATCCAGAGAGCCAGGAAAAGGCCAGAGTCGTGGTAAGGGGGCGCTGGCAGGGCAGGAATGAGATGTTCTGTGTGTGGAAGAGGCCTTTGGACCAACCTGTTATAATCACAAGACAGTCCCCCATCGGCCGATGAGTGCACAAAATATCAACCTTTCCAACTTTTCCGTTATTGTGTTATGACTCACTTTCTGGGAGAGAGGATGTGAGCGAGTGCCTAAGTTCATAGGTCAAGCCTGAGAATTTTCAGACTTTTTTTTTGTGCTCTTATATTTAAGTTCAATATTTTGTCTCATTTATAAGTAAATAAAGTGTAGCCTGTACATGATTGCACTGGTCATTTTGATGTTTTATTTTTTATAGAAAATGTATTATAGCTTGTTCTGCAACTATATGCAGAACAATAACACTTTCAAATGAATGAATGTTATTGCTGGATAAAGGAGTTAATTGAACGTTCTGCTTGAGCTCTTTTGAGAAGTTGAACAACACTGCCACCTTGTGGTGATAATGTAATGATGCCAGAGTTTGAAGGTTGAGCAGTCTTGAACATAAAGGTATTCTTTCCCTGTAAAAATATCAGCTGTCAATCACAGACCATTTCTTTAACCTATACGTCTGATTGTGGAGCTACATTTTTTCATAATCCACAGGGGAATAACCTACATTGTAAATGTCAAAATATTGAAAAGTTATATTAAAAGTTCCTTCTAGAATAAAACCAGAGCATAGCAATCAGTGAATGTGTGCCGTGGGATCAGAGTGACAGATGTAGGTAACCTCGTCAGTCACTGCCAGCACCTTATCCCTTTATCCTCTTCAGTGGATTCTCTTGAGGGAGCAGCTGCGGTGTGTGGAATGGCCTGGCTGGAACAGACGAGGATTAAGGGGTCTTAACTAGGACCTGACTCCATTACAGGAGGTGTACTAGTCAGGAGGAGAAATACACCAGAGAGTGGAGACTGGGAAGTGACAGGGAGAAAGGATGAGTGGTGGTGGACGGGCAAGCTCAGGACAGATCCTGGTTCTCTCATGGCTGGTCGTTGTTCCTTCTCTGTCCCAGGTTCGCCACTCTCTGCCAGTCTTGTGGATCATGCCACTGACAGACAACCCAGGGCGGGGAAACCTTACGGCGTCCGTGTTGCCGGCTGTCCAGCTCGCTCTAGACGACCTGAGCAGGCAGCAGACTCCTCTAAGAAACTATGAGATCAATTTTCACGTCATAGATTCAGAGGTAACGTTTGCTGGTGTGTTAGTGGACTGGTGTTTTTGGACCAACAAGTCTCTGTTAGTGGGGTGCACATGGTTTATGTGGAGAACAAGGTTAAAAGTAGTGTATTTTAATGCAAAAAAGGACATGTAAGCTGTTCAGTGCATTTGGAATCATAATGATGATGAATGGAGTGGGACAGTTCACTCTTCGTTTTCTCTTTGTCTTTTAGTGTAATATTGCCAAAGGACTTAAAGCCTACTTTGATGCCATATGCTTTGGGCCAAAATACTTAATGATCTTTGGAGGTGTGTGTCCATCAGTCACATCCGTCATTGCTGAATCACTACAGGGGTGGAACCTGGTACAGGTATCTTTGTTACTGTATTGTAGGCACTGAGCAACCATTTTACATCACACTTTATTGTAGGCACTGAGCAACCATTTTACATCACACTGTATTGTAGGCACTGAGCAACCATTTTACATCACACTGTATTGTAGGCACTGAGCAACCATTTTACATCACACTGTATTGTAGGCACCAAGCAACCGTTTTACATCACACTGTATTGTAGGCACTGAGCAACCATTTTACATCACACTGTATTGTAGGCACCAAGCAACCGTTTTACATCACACTGTATTGTAGGCACTGAGCAACCATTTTACATCACACTGTATTATAGGTGAGCAACCATTTTACATACACTCTGAGGAACCACTGTATTGTAGGCACTGAGCAACCATTTTACATCACACAACAAGCAATTTTACATCACACTGTATTGTAGGCACTGAGCAACCATTTTACATCACACTAGGAGCAACCATTTTACATCACACTGTATTGTAGGCACTGAGCAACCATTTTACATCACACTGTATTGTAGGCACCAAGCAACCATTTTACATCACACTGTATTGTAGGCACTGAGCAACCATTTTACATCACACTGTAGGCACTGAGCAACCATTTTACATCACACTGTATTGTAGGCATGAGCAACCATTTTACATCACACTGTATTGTAGGCACTGAGCAACCATTTTACATCACACTGTATTGTAGGCACTGAGCAACCATTTTACATCACACTGTATTGTAGGCACTGAGCAACCATTTTACATCACACTGTATTGTAGGCACTGAGCAACCATTTTACATCACACTGTATTGTAGGCACTGAGCAACCATTTTACATCACACTGTATTGTAGGCACTGAGCAACCATTTTACATCACACTGTTTGTAGGCATGAGCAACCATTTTACATCACACTGTATTGTAGGCACTGAGCAACCATTTTACATCACACTGTATTTAGGCACTGAGCAACCATCACACTGTATTGTAGGCACTGAGCAACCATTTTACATCACACTGTATTGTAGGCACTGAGCAACCATTTTACATCACACTGTATTGTAGGCACTGAGCAACCATTTTACATCACACTGTATTGTAGGGCAACCATTTTACATCACACTTTTACATCATTTTACATCACACTGTATTGTAGGCACTGAGCAACCATTTTACATCACACTGTATTGTAGGCACTGAGCAACCATTTTACATCACACTGTATTTAGGCACTGAGCAACCATTTTACATCACACTGTATTTAGGCACTAGCAACCATTTTACATCACACTGTATTGTAGGCACTGAGCAACCATTTTACATCACACTGTATTGTAGGCACTGAGCAACCATTTTACATCACACTGTATTGTAGGCACTGAGCAACCATTTTACATCACACTGTATTGTAGGCACTGAGCAACCATTTTACATCACACTGTATTGTAGGCACTGAGCAACCATTTTACATCACACTGTATTGTAGGCACTGAGCAACCATTTTACATCACACTGTATTGTAGGCACTGAGCAACCATTTTACATCACACTGTATTGTAGGCACTGAGCAACCATTTTACATCACACTGTATTGTAGGCACTGAGCAACCATTTTACATCACACTGTATTGTAGGCACTGAGCAACCATTTTACATCACACTGTATTGTTTGAGCAACCATTTTACATCACACTGTATTGTAGGCACTGAGCAACCATTTTACATCACACTGTATTGTAGGCACTGAGCAACCATTTTACATCACACTGTATTGTAGGCACTGAGCAACCATTTTACATCACACTGTATTGTAGGCACTGAGCAACCATTTTACATCACACTGTATTGTAGGCACTGAGCAACCATTTTACATCACACTGTATTGTAGGCACTGAGCAACCATTTTACATCACACTGTATTGTAGGCACTGAGCAACCATTTTACATCACACTGTATTGTAGGCACTGAGCAACCATTTTACATCACACTGTATTGTAGGCACTGAGCAACCATTTTACATCACACTGTATTGTAGGCACTGGCAACCATTTTACATCACACTGTATTGTAGGCACTGAGCAACCATTTTACATCACACTGTATTGTAGGCACTGAGCAACCATTTTACATCACACTGTATTGTAGGCACTGAGCAACCATTTTACATCACACTGTATTGTAGGCACTGAGCAACCATTTTACATCACACTGTATTGTAGGCACTGAGCAACCATTTTACATCACACTGTATTGTAGGCACTGAGCAACCATTTTACATCACACTGTATTGTAGGCACTGAGCAACCATTTTACATCACACTGTATTGTAGGCACCAAGCAACCATTTTACATCACACTGTATTGTAGGCACTGAGCAACCATTTTACATCACACTGTATTGTAGGCACTGAGCAACCATTTTACATCACACTGTATTGTAGGCACTGAGCAACCATTTTACATCACACTGTATTGTAGGCACTGAGCAACCATTTTACATCACGTTGTATTGTGTATCACAATAGAGCATGTTATTTAATAGGTGACATACATGCAAATAACACAATTGGTAGTACTTCAAATAATGATTTAGTGCTCTTCAAGCCTAACATTATTGCGCATTCAATATTTCAGCTGTCTTTCACTGCAACAACGCCTGTTTTAGATGATGAGAAAAAATATCCCAACTTCTTCCGAATGGTCACCTCGGACAGCACAGTCAATCAGGCTGTTGTGAAGATCCTACAGAACTACAAGTGGAGACGTGTAGGGACGCTGACCCAGGATGTACAGAGGATCTCAGAGGTACCACTGACCGTGGTAACGCTTTCTGTCACATGCCTGTTAGGTGTACAATGTAGCTGTTATCGCCATTTACAAGTAGGGATACAAGGGTATCCGGCATTAGCCTATTGATTAAGACTGCTGACAACTATGCTGTCTTATGTATGAATTGTAAAGTCTATATTGTCCTGTCTTTGAAAGATAAGGAGAGATCTGACTAAACAACTGAGCAAGGCTGATGTTATGGTTGCTGTAACTGAAAGCCTGTCCACTGACCCATGTATCAATGTAAAGAAATTGAAGGTGAGTAATATGCCCAAATCATCTTTACTTACAAAGTTAGAATTTGTCACTGAATTGCATTATTTCAGAAAATTGCAGATGCATCCTCAGCGTGTCAATCTGTTTTGTAATCATGTCCCTTTCGACAGGATATGGATGTAACGATCATCATTGGGTTGTTTGACGAGAATTCAGCCTCCAAAGTCTTTTGCTGTGTGAGTACATAACCAGAAAACCTACATGACAATATGATGCAACACAATGCCATCATTAATGATTAGCAGTTTAACAGCGCATTCATCATACAATTACTTTTGAATTATCGTTATGATAACCATTTGTGTTTGTAATTACCATATAACCTTTGTCTTCTAGGCTTACAGCCTGAACATGTTTGGCGGGAGGTATCAGTGGATCCTCCCTGGCGGTTACCAGGGGAGCTGGTGGGAGGAGGCCGACTCCTCCAACTGTGCTTCAAACAACCTGCTGACCGCAATGGAAGGCTACATCACTGTGGACTTCACACACCTCAGTAACAGACAGATAAAAGGCATCTCAGGAAGGGTAGGCACTGAGGTTTTCAGCAAGGGACAACATATTCTGTCGATACTGTACCATGCTCTCTCCAATGGATAACGTGTGTTTATAACAAAACATGTGGACGTAATGTTGAAAACATCAAACAGTGTATTTGCAGTGTAGCAACGGTAATGCAAGACCATTAAGAGAAGACAAACAAACACCTTTGTGTTTCTGTTTAGACCCCAGAAGAGTATGACGAGACTTACAACAGAGAGCTGCTGCAGAGAGGGTTGGTTGCCAGCAAGTTCCATGGGTTTGCCTATGATGGAGTTTGGGTGATGGTGAAAGCATTGACCAAGGTCATTGAGTCTGTTCGTCACAGAGAGAGATATGACATCCACCGGAACTTCACAGTCAGCAGCAAGAAGATTGGACAAATGGTCCTGGATTCCATGAAGGAGATTTGCTTTGAGGGTGTAACTGTAAGTTAGCATGACTGTTGTGTTAACATTCCATTTTAGATGGATCGTTGCTCCAAAAGACTAAAGATAAGATGTGCTTTACAAATATTCTTGTCAAATTGAGTTTCTTTTCCTCTTCTTTTTTTTAGGGTCAAGTTATGTTTAGAAATGGGGAACGCATGGGAACTATTAAATTAAGCCAATTTCAAGGTAAACATTACATATGTGTATTTCCACGAATTTAGAGAACATTCTTTGTGAAATATTTATCAACTGCATGTGTTTCCACAGAGGGCCGGGAGGTTAAGATAGGCCAGTATAATGCTGAAGCAGAAGAATTAGAACTCAACCACTTAATCAAGTTTCAAGGTAGGTGGCCACACTTAGGACAAGGCATTAAGACATCTGATGATGACACCTCAAGCACACAAAAAATGTTTGTTTTTGTAACAGTCTTTGCATTCTACTTTTTTGTGCCTTTCATAGGCATGCAGCCGCCTAAAGACCGGGCACACTCCCAGTGGTGGGATGTTAGTGTTCCCCTCTACATCATCTTGTTATCCACCACTGGCCTGGCCATGCTCATGGCACTCTTCTTCCTCTTCTTCCACATCAAGCATCACAACCATTGGTAAGATCATTATTCCAAGCATCTTGTATCGGCTTGTTATTGAACTAGATTCTTTTTGAGGTAGCTTTCATCGAAACACAAGGTTGTTCTCTCTTTCGTTGTTATCCAGTTTACTTACTCACATGCTCTGCTCAGACAAGGCTGCCCGTTGATCTCAATATTTTGTTTTTCCCATAGGGTCATGAAGAAGTCCAGTCCGTCCATGAACTACCTCATTATCTTGGGTACGATGCTGGCCTGTACCTCCGTCTTCCTCTATGGGCTGGATGGATCCCTTGTGACTGACAAAGTGTTTGTTACGCTTTGCCCTGTGAGTACACATGAGTTTAAACGTCTAAGCATTTCAGTGAAAGGGAAGGAACCCTTGTTTCAAGGGATGCACATTGTTTTATTTTTTTCTCCTCTTGTCACAGATTCGCACATATATTCTTTCTGTAGGATACACCACAACCTTTGGGGCATTGTTTGTGAAAACTTGGAGGGTCTGGACAATTGTCAAAAATAAGGAGATAATTGAAAAGGTAAACTCAAAGTTCAAAAGATCAAGTTAAAGAAACTCAAAAAGTACAGGCCTCTTAATCGCCATCTCTCCTGTCTAATATTTAATACTCATTCTCTCCCTCTCTGTTCTTTCTTCAGATTATTAAGGATGACCAACTATGGATAATTGTCGGGGGAATGCTGCTAATCGATCTGTGTCTGTTAACCTGCTGGCATATGGTGGATCCACTCAGACGAACAGTGGAAGAGTTCAGCCAAGAGGTAACACTTCAATTACATTTTCTATTTTAACCTTGGTCTTGCTCTCTTATCTTTTGTTGTGTAGGGGATGCAGACGTTGTTGAAGTTAGCCTTTCAATTTTAACTGCCTTTTTGATGACCTTGTTTATGTGAATTACTCTGGTCTGGAGTCGACCGTGTGATGGTAGTGAATGGCTCTGGTCTGGAGTCGACCGTGTGATGGTAGTGAATGGCTCTGGTCTGGAGTCGACCGTGTGGTGGTAGTGAATGGCTCTGGTCTGGAGTCGACCGTGTGGTGGTAGTGAATGGCTCTGGTCTGGAGTCGACCGTGTGATGGTAGTGAATGGCTCTGGTCTGGAGTCGACCGTGTGGTGGTAGTGAATGGCTTTGGTCTGGAGTCGACCGTGTGGTGGTAGTGAATGGCTCTGGTCTGGAGTCGACCGTGTGGTGGTAGTGAATGGCTCTGGTCTGGAGTCGACCGTGTGGTGGTAGTGAATGGCTCTGGTCTGGAGTCGACCGTGTGGTGGTAGTGAATGGCTCTGGTCTGGAGTCGACCGTGTGGTGGTAGTGAATGGCTCTGGTCTGGAGTCGACCGTGTGGTGGTAGTGAATGGCTCTGGTCTGGAGTCGACCGTGTGGTGGTAGTGAATGGCTCTGGTCTGGAGTCGACCGTGTGGTGGTAGTGAATGGCTCTGGTCTGGAGTCGACCGTGTGGTGGTAGTGAATGGCTTTGGTCTGGAGTCGACCGTGTGGTGGTAGTGAATGGCTCTGGTCTGGAGTCGACCGTGTGGTGGTAGTGAATGGCTCTGGTCTGGAGTCGACCGTGTGGTGGTAGTGAATGGCTCTGGTCTGGAGTCGACCGTGTGGTGGTAGTGAATGGCTCTGGTCTGGAGTCGACCGTGTGGTGGTAGTGAATGGCTCTGGTCTGGAGTCGACCGTGTGGTGGTAGTGAATGGCTCTGGTCTGGAGTCGACCGTGTGGTGGTAGTGAATGGCTCTGGTCTGGAGTCGACCGTGTGGTGGTAGTGAATGGCTCTGGTCTGGAGTCGACCGTGTGGTGGTAGTGAATGGCTCTGGTCTGGAGTCGACCGTGTGGTGGTAGTGAATGGCTCTGGTCTGGAGTCGACCGTGTGGTGGTAGTGAATGGCTCTGGTCTGGAGTCGACCGTGTGGTGGTAGTGAATGGCTCTGGTCTGGAGTCGACCGTGTGGTGGTAGTGAATGGCTCTGGTCTGGAGTCGACCGTGTGGTGGTAGTGAATGGCTCTGGTCTGGAGTCGACCGTGTGGTGGTAGTGAATGGCTCTGGTCTGGAGTCGACCGTGTGGTAGAGTCGTAGTAAATGTGAACCTCGGAGGGAGATCAAAAATATTCAAGTAGTCTTTCCTTTTTGTGGTGTTTCAGACTGCTCCTGGTGGTGAAGATGTTAATACAAGGCACTTCCTGGAGCACTGTGAAAGTACAAACCTGACTAAATGGCTCGCCATTGTATATGGCTACAAAGGGCTTCTAATGGTGAGAGAAATTGCCAGAACCATGTTCAACACCCAGGATCCTTTTCAAACAAAGCTGATAATCTAGTTGATGGTTTTCCATATTTTCTTTAGTTTCTTGGATGTTTCCTGGCCTTGAGAACAAGGCATGCACATATCCATCTCCTCGATGACAGCAAGTACACAAGGCTGAGCATGTACCACGTGACCGTCATGTCTATCATTGGAGCATCAGGGTGCTTCCTGACCCAGTATAACCCTAATGTGCAGCTCTTCATCATGGCTTTGGTGGTGATCTCCTGCTGTACCTGCACTCTGTGTCTGGTGTTCCTGCCCAAGGTGTCACCTGCCTCATCTCTGAAACCTCCTCTTGTATACATGTTGAGCTCTCATGTTCAAATATCTCATTTATCTCAATGTTCTCGTTTTACTTCCATTTCTCAATGTATATTGTTTACAAATTGGTGTATATGCTAGATGATGTTGGATGTAAACACTCGTCTTGAAAAATATAATTGAATGCTTCTGTCTTGTATCCTAGCTTGTAAAAATCCGAGACAATCCCAACCAAGTGGATCCAACTAGCTGGTTACAATGTGATCTTCACAAGCAGGATTCGGAGACCTCCAGTTCCTCTAGCACTCTCAATCAGGGCAGATCTCTTGAAAGCCTGCGGACTGAAAACCAGCAGCTCCGGAGGAGAATCACAGAGGTGAGTTCTGACCACTTGTCTTGAGTCTAAACAATTCACAGAACTTTAACCGCTGTAGGTTGAACACCCATCTGTTGTGGAGCTAATAATCATTAATGCCATTTCAGATGGTGGAACTTTGGGAATGAACATAGAAATGGTCTTTGCAGATTGGTGACCAGTTGGAGGCTGTCGCCATGCAAGTACTAGAGGAAGAGCTGAGTCCTCCCAGTCCACAGGGCCATGAAGTGAGACTGAGAGCCCAGGTGTGCTCTGAGGATGTGCCCAGGATGAACAGGGAACTCTTTGATGACATAAACTCACCTGAACAGTACAGGAAAATATATTACTCTGATACTAAAAGATACATTATGCAATACAAATATTTTCTATACTTTCTATATATACACTGAGTATACAAAACATTAAGAACATGTGCTCTTTCCATGACATAGACTAACCAGGTGAATCCATGTGAAAACTATGATCCTTTATTCTATTGTTAAATGGTCCACCACCCAAAGGACATCCAGCCAACTTGAAATAATTGTGGGAAGCATTGGAGTCAACATGGGCCAGGATCCCTGTGGACCACTTCTGACACCTTGTAGAGTTCATGTCTTGATGCTGTTCTGAGGGCAAACTCAATATTAAGAAGATGTTCCTAATGTTTTGTACACTCAGTGTATATTTAACTATATTTTTTATAGAAATATCTACTATATATATTTTGAAATGAAACGTCCTACACACTTGTTTTCCTTTGCAGCATCCAACGAAGACGGTCCATGCAGCTGCCAATTCTTCACCACGCCTACATGCCAGCCATTGGGGGAATGAGTGCCAGCTGTTCAAGCCTTCTGAGAAGTCTCGATGTCCCCAGTGCCCAACAGAGACATATGCCACCATCGCATCGGGTCATGGTCACCGGGCTGTGACTGTATTTCCCTCTACAGTGAGTGACAATACGCTGGAAAAGTTACAATATTCATTGAACTGCCTCTGGTTCCACTGGCAGCTGGAAGTCAAATGACCTTCCTTTACTTGGACTGCCACAGCATCATTCACATCTGAAGTCATGTTCACATCCAGACAAGTTCTACATACAATGTGGTGCTGACAAAAGTTGTGTGGTAAATTACAATAGCTGCTTTCTTTATGGATTTGTAGTAGATTGATTGCAGTGCAACTCATAGAAGTGGTCTCCTGATGGAAAAACAAACCATTTTGTCCGTCCCCCTGTTTCCCAACATGGGAGTATCCTGTATTACAGCAGGATACTGGCAGTAAATGTATTTGCACTCTTGGTAACTGCTCTGTGCTGTGGTACTGCTCTCTGGTATTGCTCTGTCATGTTGTCACTCTGGGAATTTCCTGGTTTGCTAAAGCCCAGGAATGAACTTTAAACTGTGTTCCAAGGCAGAAGTTAACCCTTTACAGCAGTCAAATAAATCATTGATTGTCTTTCCAAACATTGCCTGTGTCCTGGAGAAAACAACATCTTGGCTATGTCTAGGCAAATTCAAGTTTATGTTATCAGTCTTTCAAAGATGATGAATAATCGGTTTGAGAGTATAACCTTTAAATGTGCATATTTGTAAAAAAAATAAATATCTATATAAAAAAAAGTGCTACAACTATTTTGCAATCCGCTGTTGTGTGCCAGACAGTACTTTCTATTTGAAGAGAATGTGCTGCAATAACAAATAAGGGAGGAGTGTCTCAACTTGGGGTTTATAAAAAGGTAAATCTATCTCACTGCAGAAAGTGTATTAGGTATCCACAACAACATCCTTGGGAAAAGGATCCTGCCATGTTCTCCATCAGGACCGCATTCATCCTGCCAGCTCTTCTGGCCCTTTTGGTTGTAAATGTTGAATCCTCTTTCAGTGGTGGTAAGTTTCAACAACTATTTTGAAGAAATATCTATAAATACAGTATTATGATGTTATTGTTATGTTGTTCATGTGTTATTATAACGTTTCTCATAGGTGGTGGAGGATCCTACAATTATGACATATCTAAAATGTCTGACCTGAGGAAGCTGTACAACTCCAAGGTGTATGAAGCAGACAGAATGAGGAGACCCCTTGAAGGCATGTCCTTTCAGGTGGGGGTTCTCAGCCACTCAGGAGTCAGGTGAGTAACATCATATTATCTTTGAAATGCGTATGATATTTATAAAATAAACCCACAAAAGTCAGTTGTATGTTACTGCATATCTAGCAACATCATGTTTATTAATTAAGAAATGGCCTAAACTACCCGCTATGTCTAATCCTTCGTTGTTGATCCACAGAGTGACTTTGGCTGATGGCTCCCAGTGGCTTGTCCATAAAGGGGATGGATTTGGCATCAGCTCTCAGACTGTAGTGGTGGCTGCAAGACACATGGGTCGAGACTGGAAGGCAAGTATTCAATCAGCTTTCTTTCATAAGCATCTTTTATTGAAATGACTCTGTAGTGGCAAATACACAGTCGTTCAGATTAAAACATTGTTTTTTAAAACTTTTTGCAGAAAGTTGAAACCAAAAACTTTAAAGGGAGTAAGACGGTCTCTGATTTCGTCAAAGCTGGAGGCACTGACTACAGCCTCATCTTTGATAACTGCCATGATGCAGCTGGTCGGATGTGGGAGTGAAACAAGATTTTATTGTTTTGATGAGGCTGCAGCAGTTACTATATTTGAGCTGCAATGCCCATTTCATATTGATGGATTGAGTTAAACAGAAATAAAGTCCAATGCATTGACAGACCGGAAATTCACATTCTTTTCATTCAGTTTCATTCTTTTCATTCAGTTTCATTCAGTTTCATTTGCATCTCAGAAAAAAATGAATTGTATGTTGTGATGTATTTATCCTGTTCTCATGCAAGGCAATAATTATCCCCTTTGATAAAGTTTAGAATTGAACTCAAGGAGTGAGCATAAACCTACAGTCACATTTCTGTGACCAAGCCCATGCAGGGCGAAAACTAAACATTGCACACACTTGCGTATCTACGACCATCACACAACACCACAGGCCAAACTCGTACGTCAAGCAGCATCTCTGTGAATGGAGGGCCTTTGTTCCATCAAGATGAAAAGTGACAGGCGGCTCACTGTTTCCACACGGTTGGGCTCAATCAGGGCCCCTCTAAATCAAAGACATGCCAGTTGGTTACAAAGCCTTTCACAAATATCCTCGGCTGTCCCCAACTACTGTGGGAAATTCTAAACACTAATGTAGAGACAATGTTTGCACGAGCGATGCAGTCAAAACAAGTGAGGGAGGGAGTGACTGATTCCTATGAAAGTACAGAGCTCTCAGATCCTGTTTCAGAGCTGCTCTTCCTCTCCTTGTAAATTCCCTGGTTCTTCCCTTTTTTACGCCTCAGCAGTTCAGCCTCTGTCTGGTTGGACCCTGCTGTCCCTTGTGTACAGCCGAGGGTGTTCTTGCTTCATTGGTATAACAGGTGCTTCCCAAGGTACTGTCCCCAAGATTCAAAACCAAACCGTCACTCCCAGTCTGGCACAAAAGGCTTTGTTTAATTTCTTTTGCCAGTGTCACAACCACCATAGTAAGTTAATGTGGTGTCGGTAGAACACCAGATCCTTCTATATCATCTGGTTTGGGGGATGGTGTTGACCATAGAGTTTTATAGCCTTTCTTCTGAGATCTCAGAAGTGGCGTCTGGGTGTCCATGTCCCTTAGAGCATCTTTGCTAGCTGAGCGGAAGTGTGTCTGTGTCCAGCCGTACACCACACAGTTCAGAAGGCCTTGAGAGGATGAGGTGAAGGCCTGGGATGAGGAAGTAGAAGTTAAGCCTTGGACTGAGGTTGCACACGTCTTGGATGTAGGTTTCAGAGCAGCTGGCAGTTTTACCTGTAAGATGTAGAGAATGACGCCCACAACTCCCTCCACTGATTTGGGGTTGTACAGAATCATGGCTGCCAGGAACACTGCTGAAATGAAAAGGTAAATAAGGCAATATATCAGAAAGGAGAATGTGATTTTCAGCTGCTACAAATCATTTAGCAAGCCTGGGGGGCCCTAGGATTCTGAGCTGGGCGAACACTACTGTAGTTACCTGGGCCCCAACAGAAGAAGAAGACAGAGGGGTAGAGGAGCATGTGTCGGTCCAGAACACGAAGCGACGCCCACTGCCTGTCGCCGAGGAAACCGCTAGAACTCACACAACGTCTGTAAACAGTGCGGGCTTTTCCCATGAGCACCTGGTGCAGACAAAAGACGTGTGAAGCCAAGGTTTGAATAAAATAACTATAAGCTGGTAACCATGGGATAGGCTGACTCACCACAATGCCAACAAAGGTGAGGAGGAACACTGCCAGGAAGACAGCAATACTGTACATGTGTCCCAGGCGGCAAGCTGAGTCCACCTCCATCTTGCTCAAGTCAGTGGACATGAAGAGTGCCTCCGTGTGCATTAGAAGGCACCTAATATGCAGGGAGAGGGACTTTAGTCAAACCGTTATGCACCTCAAATCAACAAGAGATATGTATAATAAAAAAACACATTAACAATGACGATTAAATCATATTAATTGACCAAACATTTAGCACGGAAGTGCTTGATATGAATTCTGATTGCCTTACTAAAACTGCACACCTTATTGACACACAATTATCTCTATCCCAAAATAAACTCTCTCCATGATAATATTCCTACTTTGATGCATGCTACAGACCTACTTGTAAGGCTGGCTGAAGTTTGTGTAACAGTGGTCCATGTTTCCTGTTACAAACACTGGCAGCATCAGCAGCACGGGGAGGACACTGGAAGGAGAAACGGGGACAGGACATGTAGCATTATCCCTCTATTGGATGTATAATGACATCTACTGAACTTTAAATAGGTCAAGCATATACTAGGCTATCATTGTAAATAAGAATTTGTTCTTAACTGACGTGCCTGGTTAAATAAGGTTAAATAAATACATGTAAAGTAAATACTCTTTCTGTGAAATAGTCCACGCTTACCATGACAGGACTGCAGCAATCTTGCTGAAACTTCTCAGTTTGGTGGCGCACTTCAACAAAACAGAGGCCAGACTTTAACCAAACAGTTGAATATGGGGAATTACAGACAACCAAATGTGTCAGACATCAAAACGATAATTTGTCAGGTAGCACCTACTTGGGCTGGGTATCCATGAAGGCTACTGTAGAATCTGTTATTTAGCCCAGAGTACAGGGTCCATACATAGTTCAATGTGTAGAAGAACGAGGTCATATACAGGATCTGTTAAAAGACAGGGGTTCTCCGTCAGTGGTCACCATGAGTCAACCAACATTTACTTCTATTTTAGGGGTGAGAAGCGTGGTATGACGTGTCAATGAAATGGTGTTCCCTTTCTGCATATCCATGAAGATTAGATATCTAGGACCATCATTGGTTTTGTTGTGGGGTTATATATCATGTTCCCTTTTGGAACAGAATATTCCAGTGCACAAGTACAAGGGAAATGGGTCAGCCACATCCAGACTCCTTTGTCCTGATCTAACAGAATTGAAGAGGCGTCAAATTGGGCTAGATTTGCTGCTCTACTTCATTTGGGCCGGATCTAGATCTGCCTTGGACATCTATTTCTCAGTGAAACATTAAGTCGATTCTTACTGTAAATGAATGTATTATACGTATGTGTACATACCTGTTCAACGATGTGTAGGTTGTAGCAGGTGGCATGGCTTTCACAGTCCTGGGTGAACAGTACTGCTCCTACCAGCCAGCTGACTGCCAGCAGCAAGTCTGTCACACTCAGTAAGAACAATGGCTGGATCTGCAGAGGAGGTGGTATTGGCCATTGTTTTGGAGTCTAAAGCAGTCATGGTATTGTAGGTAGGTTAATAATATTGTTATTATTAACAAAAACTGATTGGATTTATATAGCGCCTTTCTACCAACTAAGGTAGGGTATAATACATGCTTAAATGTGGAAACAATTCAAACCAACTGTAGAGGGGATCATCTGTAGTGTATAACTAACCTCAGGTGTCCTTATAAGGTGTTGGAAAGTTGCATAAACAATTATGGAACCTGAACCGACAATGCTGCAAACAACAACAAGAAAAACCACATTGGGAAGAGCTCCTCATTTGACCCGTGTGATCACCAGATTGTACAATTACAAAGAGGTTGTAAATGCTGCGCCCTGCTTACCTCAGCACTGCCATAGTCATCTGGATCCACCTGACTGCAAAGTACACCTTTACAGGGGAAAGGTGTTGATTAGAAACCAAAACAGTCACTATCCTATAACACTACTATCCTATAACACTACTATCCTATAACACTACTATCCTATAACACTACTCTGGTCATCTGGATCCACCTGACTGCAAAGTACACCTTTACAGGGGAAAGGTGTTGATTAGAAACCAAAACAGTCACTATCCTATAACACTACTATCCTATAACACTACTATCCTATAACACTACTCTGGTCATCTGGATCCACCTGACTGCAAAGTACACCTTTACAGGGGAAAGGTGTTGATTAGAAACCAAAACAGTCACTATCCTATAACACTACTATCCTATAACACTACTATCCTATAACACTACTATCCTATAACACTACTATCCTATAACACTACTCTGGTCATCTGGATCCACCTGACTGCAAAGTACACCTTTACAGGGGAAAGGTGTTGATTAGAAACCAAAACAGTCACTATCCTATAACACTACTCTGGTCAATTGAGGAGAATAATCTCATCCACTTTCTACAGTGCTAGAGGGTGGTCCCACCCCCCCAAAAGCCATGCTGCAGACACATGTGGCAACGATGTCGCGACAACTAAGAAATACACATTGCTGTACACTTTGCAGTAGTTTAAATACAGGACAACTACAAATGAATAATCACAATATTTAATACTTAACACAATACTTGTAAATGACTTACAACAGTCCAGTCCTCAGGCGTTGTTGTGTTTTGCTCCGTGTTGTTTGAGACATCTTGCAAGACGAAATTTAACATTTTTTCTTTATTCTAAGACTTAACCCAATTGTAGAATATATATATATATGTCGTTCCCAAAACATTCAGTCATAGCTTAAAACATCAGAGACTAGTTGTGATTTAGGCTGAGTAACCTAGACACGCACGGATCCAAAACTGAAGTGGTTGTGCAGCAGTTTAACGTCACATAGAATGCAGGGCGCGCTCACTCTCCATTTGATTTAACCGGTTAATGCTTCGTCACATGACCGCAACAAGTGTAGCCACTCATCATGGCTGGTTTCATAATCTTATAATTTACATTAGGCAATAGCCCATAGCCTATTCATCACCCTTGTTGTTTTAATTTCAAGTCACCACTTAACCCTACAATAACCTTGGCGATGACAAAAATAAATCAATGTGAAAAATATACACTGATTGTACAAAACACGAAGAACAGGTGCGCCTAGCGCAGCTACCACCATACCCGTTCAAAGGCACTCAATATTTTGTCCTGCCATTCACCCTCTGAATGGCACACACACAATCCATGTCTCAATCATCTCAAGGTTTAAAAATCCCCCTTTAACCCATCTCCTCCCCTTCATCTACACTGATTTGAAGTGGATTTAACAAGTGACATCAATAAGGGATCATAGCTTTCACCTGGATTCACCTGGTCAGACTGTCATTGAAAGAACAGTCAGAGTGCATTATAACTGCAGTTATGCCACAGGTATGACAAAACATTTATTTTTACTGCTCTAATTACATTGGTAACCAGTTTATAATAGCAATAAGGCACCTCCGGGGTTTGTGGTATATGGCCAATATAACACGGCCACGGGCTGTTCTAACGCACGACCTGGACACAGCCCTTAGCCGTGTTATATTGGCCATATACCACACCTCCTCGTGCCTTTTGCTTAATTAGAGTGCAGTTATTCTGCAATTACTATGTCCAAAATACCACAGTTAACTGCAGTTACTACACTTTTACTGCAGTTTCAAAACTGCAATTTGTTTTAGTAAGGGAGGCTTTCATAATATTCAGTATGAAATAAAGCGCAAACGGAGATTATGTACGTTTTATATTTCCCCCATCTGTGTTTTCAGATCGGTCTGTTCTGTAACATTTCCATTTGTTGGAATATGTGTATACAGTTGGGGCTAGTGTTTAGAGAGTGGGGCCAATAACTGTAAGGTTGCTAGATTGAATCCCGGAGCTGACAAGGTCAAAATCTGTCTAACTGCCCCTGAACAAGGCAGTTAACCCACTGTACCTAGGCCGTCATTGTAAATAAGAATTTGTTCTTAAAATAATGTGTTCTTAACTGACTTGCCTAGTTAAATAAAGGTTACATTTATTAAAAAAAAAAGATATCCCCAGCTGGCTGCAGGTGGTAATAACACCTTAGATCCAAATCCTGTTTCCTGTTAAACATTTTCATTTTAAAACTGCAATACTCATTCATCGTGCACGTTTATTAAAGCATAATAACAACAAATAAATATACAGTCAGAACAAATATTTAAACAAAAATATGACTCCAAATCAAATCTGACATTTAGAATGAAAGGCAACAACTTCTCAAAGGAATCAGGCTACTTGAAACCCCTGAACCATCAGTGGGCAGGTGTCAGTATTAAATGTAGGTTCTAGACGAAGTTATTTGAGCCAATGCTGACTGGTTTGATTAAACATACACCACCCCGTTCCCAAAAATGGTTAGCAGACAGTGTGTCACGTGGCTGTGGCTTGCACATCCATCCTTGTCACAGATGGGCTATTGCAGCATGAGTCCAAGACCCCATCCTGCCTGGTGTCAATAATAAAGGCTGTTGGTGTAATGGTGTGGGGATTGTTTTCCCTTGATACCAATTGAGCAACGTTTCCATGCCCTGAAGAATTCAGGCTTTTCTGACGCAAAGGGGGTCCCGACCCGGTACTAGATAGGTGTACTTAATAACCTAGAAACTGAGTGTATAATACAATCAGATGGATATTGTTGATGAACATCATAGTGAATGTGATCCTCCTTAAAAACATTTGTTGGAGTTTTGGTTATGATTGATTCAACTATGCAATTGTTTTCAGTTAACGAACATTACGGAAAATAACCAACATCATAAATAACTACATGACAAATAAAATGTAGACAAATATCGATGCCAAAACACCAAGGGACATCTGATTTCTTCTCCCACCTGTGTAGAGAAGAATGGCGCCATTAGTTATGTGATATAACCATTTGTCATGTCAGTCTTGATAATTATCTTATAGAAGAAGTATCATCAGTGGAGCACACATTAAGGTTGATATCTTCCTGTATTATAATGAATTAATAGACACTTTCATGCATTTTGATCCTAAAATGCTTTCTAGGAGAAGCTCCCAGCTCGTACCGTTCTGCACCAGCATGCCCTCAGTGACAGATAGGGAACCATTGTTAGGGGCTGGATCTATCTGCAGCAGCTTGCACATTAGAGGGTAGATGTGGACACTGTCAAAGGGCTCGGACAGATAACTCTTTTTGAAATCTGGTCCAAAAGCACGGAAGATGGTCTTCATGTCCATTTCGTCCATGTGGAATCCATGATCTCCTTTGTTTACGTAGACGATGAACCGCTGTTGAAATTACATGCATATCATAATTGTTTTTCTTTTTTAAATCTGTGATATTTTTACTTGACCATTTTTTACTTTATACATAGTATATGAAGTGTCTTTAAAGTTAATACCAGTACCTACCGAGTTTAAGTTGAAACCTAGATCAGCAATGACAATAATAGGCTGCATTCTGTCATTCTTGGACAAATGAAAGTTCTCTGGCATATCTTCCTTCTTGTAGACTGTGAGGTTTGGGGCCTTCATGAGAGCATCATAAACCTGCTGTTCCTTTCCTTTCTTCGGCGTGATCATTCCAAACCCGCCGTAGTCAAGGAGCTCAAAATAAACCAAGTTGAAGAAATTCAGGTATTTAGAGAGGATTATCTCATCTACAAGAGGTCTTTTTTTGACGGTGGTCATGCCATGGTCAGAGGTGATGATGATGTTCAGGTTATCTGTCAAACCATCTCGCTGGATGGCCTCCCTCAGGTATCCGATGGTGCGGTCAATCTGCTTTATTATGGTTTTCCTGTCAGGATGGTCTGGTCCTTTGGCATGACCCACGTTGTCAGGCTCTCCATAGTACAGAGTCACAAAGTCAAAATCTTCTTCGGTGAACCAGCTCAACACAGTGTCAATATTCTGTTGCCACTCTGTTTCGTTATCATCTTGTTGACCTGTTTCCTCAACCACCGCCCGGTTTACACTTTGACCACTGTAGTTGGCGGCTCCTCCTGGAAAGAAAAAGGAACCCGTTTTCAGGCCCTGAAAGAGAAGAAAAGGTATGTATGCTTCTAATTACAGGGTGTAGTAGGGGTCTTAACTTTCATTAGAGCAACTTCATTCACCTAAAAATAATCAAGTCAAATGAAATGTTATCTGTCACATGCGCCAAATACAACACCTTACCTTGAAATGCTTACTTACAAGCCCTTAACCAACAGTGTAGACCTTATTGTGAAATGCTTACTTACAAGCCCTTAACCAACAGTGTAGACCTTATTGTGAAATGCTTACTTACAAGCCCTTAACCAACAGTGTAGACCTTATTGTGAAATGCTTACTTACAAGCCCTTAACCAACAGTGTAGACCTTATTGTGAAATGCTTACTTACAAGCCCTTAACCAACAGTGTAGACCTTATTGTGAAATGCTTACTTACAAGCCCTTAACCAACAGTGTAGACCTTATTGTGAAATGCTTACTTACAAGCCCTTAACCAACAGTGTAGACCTTACCTTGAAATGCTTACTTACAAGCCCTTAACCAACAGTGTAGACCTTACCGTGAAATGCTTACTTACAAGCCCTTAACCAACAGTGTAGACCTTATTGTGAAATGCTTACTTACAAGCCCTTAACCAACAGTGTAGACCTTATTGTGAAATGCTTACTTACAAGCCCTTAACCAACAGTGTAGACCTTATTGTGAAATGCTTACTTACAAGCCCTTAACCAACAGTGTAGACCTTATTGTGAAATGCTTACTTACAAGCCCTTAACCAACAGTGTAGACCTTACCTTGAAATGCTTACTTACAAGCCCTTAACCAACAGTGTAGACCTTACCGTGAAATGCTTACTTACAAGCCCTTAACCAACAGTGTAGACCTTATTGTGAAATGCTTACTTACAAGCCCTTAACCAACAGTGTAGACCTTATTGTGAAATGCTTACTTACAAGCCCTTAACCAACAGTGTAGACCTTATTGTGAAATGCTTACTTACAAGCCCTTAACCAACAGTGTAGACCTTATTGTGAAATGCTTACTTACAAGCCCTTAACCAACAGTGTAGACCTTATTGTGAAATGCTTACTTACAAGCCCTTAACCAACAGTGTAGACCTTATTGTGAAATGCTTACTTACAAGCCCTTAACCAACAGTGTAGACCTTATTGTGAAATGCTTACTTACAAGCCCTTAACCAACAGTGTAGACCTTACCTTGAAATGCTTACTTACAAGCCCTTAACCAACAGTGTAGACCTTACCGTGAAATGCTTACTTACAAGCCCTTAACCAACAGTGTAGACCTTATTGTGAAATGCTTACTTACAAGCCCTTAACCAACAGTGTAGACCTTATTGTGAAATGCTTACTTACAAGCCCTTAACCAACAGTGTAGACCTTATTGTGAAATGCTTACTTACAAGCCCTTAACCAACAGTGTAGACCTTATTGTGAAATGCTTACTTACAAGCCCTTAACCAACAGTGTAGACCTTACCTTGAAATGCTTACTTACAAGCCCTTAACCAACAGTGTAGACCTTACCGTGAAATGCTTACTTACAAGCCCTTAACCAACAGTGTAGACCTTATTGTGAAATGCTTACTTACAACCCCTAACCAACAGTGTAGACCTTATTGTGAAATGCTTACTTACAAGCCTTAACCAACAGTGTAGACCTTATTGTGAAATGCTTACTTACAAGCCCTTTTAACCAACAGTGTAGACCTTATTGTGAAATGCTTACTTACAAGCCCTTAACCAACAGTGTAGACCTTATTGTGAAATGCTTACTTACAAGCCCTTAACCAACAGTGTAGACCTTATTGTGAAATGCTTACTTACAAGCCCTTGACCAACAGTGTAGACCTTACCTTGAAATGCTTACTTACAAGCCCTTAACCAACAGTGTAGACCTTACCGTGAAATGCTTACTTACAAGCCCTTAACCAACAGTGTAGACCTTATTGTGAAATGCTTACTTACAAGCCCTTAACCAACAGTGTAGACCTTATTGTGAAATGCTTACTTACAAGCCCTTAACCAACAGTGTAGACCTTATTGTGAAATGCTTACTTACAAGCCCTTAACCAACAGTGTAGACCTTATTGTGAAATGCTTACTTACAAGCCCTTAACCAACAGTGTAGACCTTACCTTGAAATGCTTACTTACAAGCCCTTAACCAACAGTGTAGACCTTACCGTGAAATGCTTACTTACAAGCCCTTAACCAACAGTGTAGACCTTATTGTGAAATGCTTACTTACAAGCCCTTAACCAACAGTGTAGACCTTATTGTGAAATGCTTACTTACAAGCCCTTAACCAACAGTGTAGACCTTATTGTGAAATGCTTACTTACAAGCCCTTAACCAACAGTGTAGACCTTATTGTGAAATGCTTACTTACAAGCCCTTAACCAACAGTGTAGACCTTATTGTGAAATGCTTACTTACAAGCCCTTAACCAACAGTGTAGACCTTATTGTGAAATGCTTACTTACAAGCCCTTGACCAACAGTGTAGACCTTACCTTGAAATGCTTACTTACAAGCCCTTAACCAACAGTGTAGACCTTACCGTGAAATGCTTACTTACAAGCCCTTAACCAACAGTGTAGACCTTATTGTGAAATGCTTACTTACAAGCCCTTAACCAACAGTGTAGACCTTATTGTGAAATGCTTACTTACAAGCCCTTAACCAACAGTGTAGACCTTATTGTGAAATGCTTACTTACAAGCCCTTAACCAACAGTGTAGACCTTATTGTGAAATGCTTACTTACAAGCCCTTAACCAACAGTGTAGACCTTACCTTGAAATGCTTACTTACAAGCCCTTAACCAACAGTGTAGACCTTACCGTGAAATGCTTACTTACAAGCCCTTAACCAACAGTGTAGACCTTATTGTGAAATGCTTACTTACAAGCCCTTAACCAACAGTGTAGACCTTATTGTGAAATGCTTACTTACAAGCCCTTAACCAACAGTGTAGACCTTATTGTGAAATGCTTACTTACAAGCCCTTAACCAACAGTGTAGACCTTATTGTGAAATGCTTACTTACAAGCCCTTAACCAACAGTGTAGACCTTACCTTGAAATGCTTACTTACAAGCCCTTAACCAACAGTGTAGACCTTACCGTGAAATGCTTACTTACAAGCCCTTAACCAACAGTGTATACCTTATTGTGAAATGCTTACTTACAAGCCCTTAACCAACAGTGTAGACCTTATTGTGAAATGCTTACTTACAAGCCCTTAACCAACAGTGTAGACCTTATTGTGAAATGCTTACTTACAAGCCCTTAACCAACAGTGTAGACCTTATTGTGAAATGCTTACTTACAAGCCCTTAACCAACAGTGTAGACCTTATTGTGAAATGCTTACTTACAAGCCCTTAACCAACAGTGTAGACCTTATTGTGAAATGCTTACTTACAAGCCCTTGACCAACAGTGTAGACCTTACCTTGAAATGCTTACTTACAAGCCCTTAACCAACAGTGTAGACCTTACCGTGAAATGCTTACTTACAAGCCCTTAACCAACAGTGTAGACCTTATTGTGAAATGCTTACTTACAAGCCCTTAACCAACAGTGTAGACCTTATTGTGAAATGCTTACTTACAAGCCCTTAACCAACAGTGTAGACCTTATTGTGAAATGCTTACTTACAAGCCCTTAACCAACAGTGTAGACCTTATTGTGAAATGCTTACTTACAAGCCCTTAACCAACAGTGTAGACCTTACCTTGAAATGCTTACTTACAAGCCCTTAACCAACAGTGTAGACCTTAAGTGAAATGCTTACTTACAAGCCCTTAACCAACAGTGTAGACCTTATTGTGAAATGCTTACTTACAAGCCCTTAACCAACAGTGTAGACCTTATTGTGAAATGCTTACTTACAAGCCCTTAACCAACAGTGTAGACCTTATTGTGAAATGCTTACTTACAAGCCCTTAACCAACAGTGTAGACCTTATTGTGAAATGCTTACTTACAAGCCCTTAACCAACAGTGTAGTTCAAGAAGAGTTAAGAAAATATTTACCAAATAAACTCATGTAAAAAAATCAATAAATTATAAAAAGTAACACAATAACATAACAATAACGAGGCTATATACAGGGGGTACCGGTACCAAGTCAGTGTGGAGGCTATATACAGGGGGTACCGGTACCAAGTCAGTGTGCAGGGGTACTGGTTAGTTGAGGTCATTTGTACATGTAGGTAGGGGTGATGTGACTATGCATAGATAATAAACAGCGAGTAGCACCAGTGTACAAAACAAATGGGGGGGGCAAAGTAAATAGTCTGACAGTGGTTTCTGTAGCTGTGGGTAGGAGGACTGTAAGCTAAATCTGCATATTAGACAAATAACACTTGTGATATTTTATGTCCAGGATCAAATCATGACCAGTTCCTCACCTGGTTCTGTGCTGTAATCCACAACGGTAAGGCTCCATTGTCCCACCACTCAGACCTCTTCAAGGTAGCTTTATGGACGACTTTCTGATGAGTTGTGGAATTAAACATCATATTGTGGACAACTCCATGATCCTCTATCCATCTCCCTGTGAGAGATATGAGAAGAAAGTAGAATGATATGTAAATATTTTTTAATGCCAGTGTAGCCGATGTGAAATGGCTAGTTAGTTAGAGGTGGTGCGCGCTAGTGACGTTTCAATCGGTGATGTCACTTGCTCTGAGACCTTGAAGTAGTGGTTCCCCTTGCTCTGCAAGGGCCGCGGCTTTTGTGGAGCGATGGGTAACGATGCTTCGAGGGTGACTGTTGACGTGTGCAGAGCGTCCCTGGTTCGCGCCCAGGTCGGGGCGAGGGGACGGACGTAAAGTCTATACTGTTACACCAGCAACCTTCCAGGTTGAATTGTCTTTTCGTCATGACATTATGATAAACAGTATCCAAAACCTCAGTGATGTCTTATCAAGGATATCGAAGATGGCATTTACAACTATAATTGCTGTACTATATATATATTTTTTTAGCACTGTCATATAAGAGAACATTTAGAAGGATATGTACAGTATGTGCACATATACAGTGTACATTTTATTTATTTTATTTTAATTGTACCTTTATTTAACTAGGCAAGTCAGTTAAGAACAAATTCTTATTTTCAATGATGGCCTAGGAACAGTGGGTTAACTGCCTTGTTCAGGGGCAGAACGACATAATAGATTGTCCTAAAAATCCAAAAGAACATTTCATTTAGATTTGAGTCATTTAGCAGAGATAAGAGTGACTTACAGGAGCAATTATGGTTAAGTGCTGTGCTCAAGGGCACATCGGCAGATGTTTCACCTAGTCAGCTCTTAACCACTAGGCTTACCTGCCACCCAGAACACTGGCAAGTGGGGCTACTTTGTGACGTGAGTGAGATCATGGTCAGGACTGGCATTTTCTGGGCACATGCCACAAACAAAACTGTTTTTATGGAAGAATTGAAATATTTGGCCAAAGAAATCAACAGTCAATAATCCATCTACAGTAGTAGGCTACATTTGACTTCAAAACCAGTTTTGAAACAGTAACTTGGGCCCGTAGTCACATGTTACCCAAGGAAATACTTCTTATTTTTGATGAATATGCACCTGATTGAGAACTTCAAACACGCTGCTCAAATGCACGCAACAAGTCAATAGCATTTTGTAACTCTTCTGCCTTACCAGTTATGGTGGTAAAGTGAGATGGAGACGTCATGGTGATAGCCGGAGGGGTGATGTACTTTGCCTTCACTCCATCTACCACTAACTTGTCCATGTGAGGGGTGTCTACGTCTTGATCATAGTCCCATCGGAAACCATCAAAGGAGATCACTAGCAACTTGTTGTGTGTCCCCTTGTTCAATGGTTTGCACTCTACACTGAGAAAAACTGCCATTCCCAAATACAAATCCAACCACATCTTGATGTCTTGGCTTGTCTGCACTAACTAATCCTGTTGGGCTTGATGGATGTCATTTATAGTCATCATTGTGGTAAGGAAGATAACATGTGTTCTTTGAAGAGTGTTATCTGCAAAGGACAAACCTTGAATGTGCCTTGCTTTAATAGACAGGAGGGGTGTTATCAATTGTTATCTGAAGAGAGATTTCACCTAAGATGCCTAGAGATTAGTCTATGGACCCAAGAGTGTCATTAACCCAAGACTAAGATCTGTCTACTCAGCTACTCAGCATATAGGTAGTTATCTTTAGTTGTGAGTGAAGTAATGGGTCAGGTAGGACCCTGTTATGATGCTCTAAACAGCATGCCAGAGCCCTGAGGTTAAACAAGGTATTTGACAGACTACATCTATGCTTTGTACCTGAGTAGGCAGATCTTATTATTATGATTATTATTTTTTTAACCTTTGATGTCCAAAATAGTCCACCAACAGCTTCTGTCCAAGTCAGTCCACCGTATCAACAAAACAATAAAACATGACCCTGAAAATGACTTTGAAATATGAACTTTCCTAAAATCAATCTACTAAAATGTCACTGTACATGATAGTAATCTTATCTAGGTGACCTCAGACAGTGTCCCAACCCATTAGGGGTCGCAGCAGGTGACTTTGCTGATAGCTGCTTTATTGAGGAAAAGTTAGACTTTCTATGACTGTGATAGCTATCTTAAAATGAATCAATTAACTGTAGTCGCTCTGGAGCCATAGGAGGACAGGCTCATTGTAATGGCTGGAATGGCGTTAATGGAACGGAGTCAAACAGATCAAACATATGGAAACCACATGTTTGACTCCGTTCCATTCATTTCTTTCCAGCCATTACAATGAGCCGTCCTCCTATAACTCCTGATTATTTGAAGTTTAATGAGCTTTTGTAACTGTAACTGATCAGAAAGCAGTCTATCTGCTATGGCACATTTCTACCCCCCCCAATAACGTTGATATAATATCAAATAATACTCACATTTACCCTTTCATTTTTATTGATCATTCAATATTGTAAAGGAAATAGCCTACCGATGTCATAGCAATGTACACTAAACAAAAATATAAACGCAACATGTCAAGTGTTGTTCCCATGTTTCATGAGTTTAAATAAAATATCCCAGAAATTGTCCATACGCACAAAAAGTATATTTCTCTCAAAATGTGTGCAGAAATATCTTTACATCCCTGTTAGTGAGCATTTCTTCTTTGCCAAGATAATCCATCCACCTGTTGTGGCATATCAAGAAGCTGATTAAACAGCATGATCACCTTTTGCTGGGGACAATAAAAAGCCACTCTAAAATGTGCAGTTTTGTCAAACAACACAATGCCATGTTTTGAGGGAGCGTGCAATTGGCCTTTTGACTACAGGAATGCCCACCAGAGCTGTTGCCATAGAATTGAATGTTAATTTCTCAATTATAAGCCACCTCCAACATCATTTTATAGAATTTGTCAGTAGTTTTAGAGAATTTGTCAGTAGTCCAACCTGCCTCACAACCGCAGCCCAAGTGTACGGTGTTGTGTGGGCGGGCAGTTTGATGGTTGTCAACATTGTGAACAGAGTGCCCCATGGTGGCGATGTGGTTATGGTATGGGCAGGTTTAAGCTACAGACAACGAGCACAATTGTATTTTATCGATGGCAATTTGATACCATGATGAGATCCTGAGGCCCATTGTCGTTCCATTCATCCTCCGCCATCACCTCATGTTTCAAGGATCTTGACACAATTCCTGGAAGCTGAAAATGTCTCAGTTCTTCCATGGCCTGCATACTCACCAGACATGTCACCGATTGAGAATATTTGGGATGCTCTGGATCGACGTGTACGACAGTGTGTTCCAGTTCCCGCCAATATCCAGCAAGTTCGCACAGCCATTGAAGAGGAGTGGGACAACATTCCGCAGGCCACAATCAAAAGCCTGATCAACTCTATGCCAATGAGATGTGTCCATGCATGAGGCAAATGGTGGTCACACCAGATACTGACTGGTTTTCTGATCCACACCCCTACCTTTATTTTAAGGTATCTGTGACCAACAGAGGCATGTCTGTATTCCCTGTCATGTGAAATCCATAGATTAGGGCCTAATGAATGTATTTCAATTGACTGATTTCGTGAAACGTTTTATAACGTGAAAGCATCTATTTATCATTTTGAGAGTATGTGGTGGGTACGAAGCACAAGATATTTCAAGTGTGACAGGAGGTGTTAACTCATTTAAAACGACAGCCACCAGAGGGCAGTATTGTCAAGTTAGTGAGAGCGTGGCGCGCAGCAACATCTCATTGAAGAAGAGGGTGCATCTGAAGTGATGCGGGAGCCAGTGAAATCATCTTTGGGACTGTTCTCCAACCGTCTTTCATAAAGAGGAAAGGGGGAGACACAACTAGATTGAACGTCAAGAGGGCAGGTTCCTCTATCGCTGCTGATATAAACAATGGATTGAGAATGGGGTTTGGTTCTCTGTGTGGTGAAGTCATCTTTCTTAGCCGAGTTTGCTCAAATCGGAGCCTTTGAATTTGAAAAGTTTTTTTTTGTCAGCATCACTGGTTTGGGATTATTTTTGTTCATGTTTTTATAAGGTGAGTTTAGAATCAATTACAAAGTATTTTCATAAACATGCATTGAAAATTGTTGATATGG
Source organism: Oncorhynchus tshawytscha (assembly GCF_018296145.1). NCBI lineage: Eukaryota > Metazoa > Chordata > Actinopteri > Salmoniformes > Salmonidae > Oncorhynchus > Oncorhynchus tshawytscha. The sequence goes on from NW_024608935.1 coordinate 83,356, forward strand.
AACATTTTTTAAATAATATCTGTTATAATTCACTTTGTTGATCAAAATGTTTCTGATGCTGGAATTCCCCCAGTTTTACATAGGCCTAGTTTATTATGTGTGACACCTGCCTGTAGATTCTCAAGGCTTTTTTCTCAAGGCTGAATAATTGACAGGTTGTAGGAAAGGCTACATCAATCATATATTTTGCAAGTGTTGCAGGAAAATGTGTTGGTAACAGTACTTCAAATATGTCCAGCAACAATGAGGTCATATCTACCTGTCACCGTACCTGCTCTTGCCAATCTGTGTTATTACGCAACTGAATTGGGCTGTGGAGCCTGGTGGTTTTTATTGAATCTGTATGAAGTTATGAGCATCCTTCATTCACCCTGAATGGATTAACAGGGCAGGGTCGTTATGGTTTCGTCACCTAATATGAACAGGGATGGTTATCTGATGTAGTTTGTGCTGCAGGTCACTAGAGTACCCAGCTAGCACATCATGTTCTCAGAACCATATGTTTCTTAGTGCTTGGCCAGAGTGGGGTTGTACTACGGTTATTTTGCATACAACCTTCCCATAACGTTTCCTACAGGTTTCCTCTATTCAAAGTCATGTTCTCAGAATGTTCAGAGAACGTTAAGAAACAACGTTCTTCTGTGGGAATTTCAGTACTTAAGCATAACGTTTTCTGCAAGTTTCCTCGTGGTTCTATTTAAAGTCATGTTCTCAGAGAATTAAGAAAACTTTCCATAAAAACCACAAGAAAACATAAGTATAGTTCAAAGAAGGTTCTAAGAATATTATTTTAAAACATATACGTTCCGTTCTCAGCATCAACAAAACTCTCTATCCTCTATCTGGTTAAGTGTGTTCAGGTGTGTTGGCTTCACCCACTAATTGGCCACATCTGATGTTAATGAGTGCTTGTTTCCTTTGACATAGGGTCTGTTTGAATAGACTAAAATGAACAGCTTTGTATGAGTAAAAAAAACATGTCATGCCAGCTCCATCCTGATGGCGTGGTCGACTAATTTCATGGATAGGAAGCAGGAAATCATAGGTTTCAATCTCACAATAATAAAAAAAGTTACCTTTATTTAACTAGGCAAGTCAGTTAAGAACAAATTCTTATTTACAATGACAGCCTACACCTGCCAAACCCGGGCGACACTGGGCCAATTGTGCACCACCCTATGGGACTCCCAATCATGGTCATGATACAGCCTGGATTCAAACCAGGATGTCTGTAGTGACACCTCTAGCACTGAGATGCAGTGCCTTAGACCGCTGTACCACTCAGGACCCCGATGCCATGCCACAATAACAATACATGTGTTTTCATGATTAATGCCTAAGCAAATACATGTCCATGTGTTTCCATGATTAATACCTAAGCAAATACATGTCCATGTGTTTCCATGATTAATACCTAAGCAAATACATGTCCATGTGTTTCCATGATTAATACCTAAGCAAATACATGTCCATGTGTTTCCATGATTAATACCTAAGCAAATACATGTCCATGTGTTTCCATGATTAATACCTAAGCAAATACATGTCCATGTGTTTCCATGATTAATACCTAAGCAAATACATGTCCATGTGTTTCCATGATTAATGCCTAAGCAAATACATTTCCATGTGTCTTACTTGTGCTTGGAGTTCAAAACAGTTAAACTAAGCTAGCAGTCTTATTGAAACATGTTCTCAGAATGCTATGTAATTACCTTCAAATAACCTATCATTTCCGTTCTCAGAACGTTAATAAAACCTCCCAGGATAACTTTCCGGGAACCATAGAAAAATGTTCTCAGAACCTCCCTACAGCCTAAATATGTACATTCCCAGAACAGGATAAATGTTTACTTCCGTTCTCAGAATGTTTAAATAACTTTCAGTTTTAACGGTCAGGAAACTTATGACTTCGTTCCCAGAATCAATCATGTACATTCCTACAACTTCCAAGGAACTAAATGTGCTAGCTGTGTATGCTGTTACAGGTTAGTCATCTAGCAGATGCTAGCTTTGTGATTCCAGCTACCAACCTTTCAGTTACTGGCCCAACACCTTTAACCACTAGGCTACCTGCCACCCTGTTGCACTGCCCTACTTCAGTCTAACATCTCTCCCAGTCTTTCAATAGAACTATTTTTCCTGACCTATGGAGGGCGTGCAATCAACACCCTGAATTTGAACCAAGAACCGTGCTTGACTTGGGCAGGAGCTCACCGGAGCTGAGTACTGGCACCTCAACATTTCTACTGCTTGATCTCCGGTTCCTCTTATAGAATACTAGCTCAGAAGTATTTTAGGTCTCCTGCTCCTAAATATAAACATGAGTACCGGCACCTATTTCAGTCCAAGTCAAGCACTGACCAATAATTGTGATTGACAATAAAAATGGCTTCCTTCTGAAGGCATGTAAAATAATAACAATAATACTACTTTCTAAATAAAGACCTGTAGCTTACACACATGCAGGCATTAGCAAAAATTAGAGTAAATTGATCAAGAGAATTATACCTAACCAAATTATCTTGTCTGATCAAGTGCAGCTGCATGCCTACACACAAACAGTTGCTCAGAGAGAGAGCGGTTAGAGGGAGTTCCCCCTAAAAGAAGCCAACAAGGAACTGATCGTGATGTTTCTATGAATATGCAAATACACCTGAATCTCTCTCCTGTGAGTGGCTGAAAAACATAGCTGTTGTGTTATTGCCAGCTGAGTCTAACTCATACTGCTCCTGTTGAGGGCATTCACAGGAGGATGACGGCACCTTAGTTGGGGAAGACGGGCTTGTGGTAATGGCTGGAGCGTAACGAGTGGAATGGTATCAAATACTACATCAAACACATGGTTTCCATGGTTTCCAGGTGTTTGATGCCATTCCATTTGCTCTGTTCTGACCATTATTATGAGCCGTCCTCCCCTCAGCAGCCTCTTGTGATGCCTTTCCATTCCGTCCTACCCTGGCTTCTGTGTGTGTGTGTAAATGAATTAAGACAAGTCATTCATTCTCTGCCATTTTAAAAAGAATGAAGAGCTGGGGTTTGTTAGCACTGACATGTGTTGGTCAACCTGATGAACTGACCACTGTTAAATAAATAAGGACATTGGAAAGGTAAATGAATGGATATCCAACTAATAACACACACTTTCCTTTTGCTTTTGAAATGCATTGTCAGTTTCTGGTCTGCCTCTCTGAGAGCATGTATGAGTAATGAGTAGTCCATGCACACTGACTGCTGTATGATTCATTGTTTTCAGGTTTCGAGTAAGAAGTGTTCTCTCACTGCCTTCTGTTTCCATGAATAGCGAAGAGGCATTTTTATCATTGAGAGATATCAGCTTACTGAAACCAGGACGTCTTGAGGCATCACTTCAGACTGACAGTGACATGTATGTAGACTTCAAATAAACGGGCCAAAAAATTCATCCCCCCACAAATGTGTCCTTCGCCTTGCTGAGAATTCCATGACTACAGACAGAGAGTCCGAGATGATCCCCCCTCATGTCCCTGCATCTGGTTTTCAGTGGCTAGGGTGAAATTCAGAAAGTATCCTTACACCTGTAATTGAACTGAGCGACTTATGCTTTTTCAAAGCCTATAGCCCTGGAGCGCTGCGGATTGTGCTGCGGATTGGTTTCAGTCCAGCACCGACACAACTAATTCAAAGGGTTTTATCATAAGTAGTTGAATACAGTATGTTAGTGCTGGGCTGAAGCAAAAGCATTCCTATAGTTTGACACTGTCAGAGTGAGCAGGTGTTGTAGTGTAGCTGTAACATTGTACCAGTGGGAGTGACATGTTGAACGTAGTATCTACCCACTCAGTGGAAGCTGAGTATCTACCCACTCAGTGGAAGCTGAGTATCTACACACTCAGTGGAAGCTGAGTATTTCCCCACTCAGTGGAAGCTGAGTATCTACCCACTCAGTGGAAGCTGAGTATCTACCCACTCAGTGGAAGCTGAGTATCTACCCACTCAGTGGAAGCTGAGTATCTACCCACTCAGTGGAAGCTGAGTATCTACCCACTCAGTGGAAGCTGAGTATTTCCCCACTCAGTGGAAGCTGAGTATCTACCCACTCAGTGGAAGCTGAGTATCTACCCACTTAGTGGAAGCTGAGTATCTACCCACTTAGTGGAAGCTGAGTATCTACTCACTCAGTGGAAGCTGAGTATCTACCCACTCAGTGGAAGCTGAGTATTTCCCCACTCAGTGGAAGCTGAGTATCTACCCACTCAGTGGAAGCTGAGTATCTACCCACTCAGTGGAAGCTGAGTATCTACCCACTTAGTGGAAGCTGAGTATTTCCCCACTCAGTGGAAGCTGAGTATTTTCAGTGGAAGCTGAGTATCTCCCCACTCAGTGGAAGCTGAGTATCTACCCACTCAGTGGAAGCTGAGTATCTACCCACTCAGTGGAAGCTGAGTATCTACCCACTCAGTGGAAGCTGAGTATCTACCCACTCAGTGGAAGCTGAGTATCTACCCACTCAGTGGAAGCTGAGTATCTACCCACTCAGTGGAAGCTGCTGAGGGGAGGATAGTTTTCATGTGTTTGATACCATTCTATTCACTCCATTCCAGCCATTTTTATGAGCCATCCTCCCCTCGGGCAGCCTCCATTGGTACTCACCTCAATCTGACACCTCGTTGAATGACAACACACAACACACCAACACCAGGCAGGGACATTCCTCTCTCCTTTCATCTGAAACTGATACAAGCTTTACTTCTAAAGTTGCCTCTGAACCCATTACCCTCCCCAATTATTAAATACACAGCGTAAGAGACAGGCGTTTGTTAGTGGAACCAGGTTTGAATCACATGGGTTTATCACTCATTCAGTGAAAGTGTAATTACTAGCGTCGAAATGTTGCTTAAAAATATGCAGTGAGCTGCAGGGATTTCCAAGGAACTCAGGATGCAGTTGTATATTTGTCTGTTCTCCTGGCATGACACATAGAAGTGGTGGTCAGGGGGGGGAAATGGAACTCAACTCCACGCCTTTGACAGTACAGTACAACAGCAGAGGGTTTGGTAGCAAGGTGTGTCTGACGCTGAGAGAGTTTTAGAATGAAGGTTGGAAAAAAAGGGGATTCCTTCCCCTTGCTTCCATGGCAACTGTGAAATATACAGACCACATTCGAGTCAGAGCTCATTATGCAATGAATAGTTCAAGTTCATAGTAGCGTCCTGATTATCTGCAAAGAATATGCTAATTATAACAAATGGGTAAATTTCTTACAGTATAAATATTGCCCAATCCTTAACCCTAACATCAGTCAGGCAAAGACTCTACCCCCCCATGGTGTTGACACAGGCAATTCCTCTACCCCCCCATGGTGTTGACACAGGCAATGCCTCTACCCCCCCATGGTGTTGACACAGGCAATGCCTCTACCCCCCCATGGTGTTGACACAGGCAATAAGCAGACCAATTTAGTGTGGATTCCAATGGAGCATGGAGGTTAGTGTGAGTGGCAGCTCATACTACCCCCATAACATTCTCACACCATCTCATCATCCAACTCATCAACCATGAGAATAAATTATGTCATCCCCAGCCCTGAGCCTCAGGCATCATGGGTAATGAGAGAGGAAGGAGAATGTGTAACATTCAGATGATTGACATTTGTATTTCAACCGTGTTTTGAAGTGATATACTGTAATCAGATTAGGTTGGGTTTGCTGTGAATAACATCTGATTTCCTCCAGGATTACTGGCCTCCTGGTTCAGGAAGTGGAGCTGAACAGGAGGGAAATGATACTGTAACTGACTGGCAATAATGTGACAATGATATTGCATTGTCCAGTGCCAGGGGAGTGATACAGGTGTAGGATCTTAATTGGATCACTCTGTTGCAATGCAGGAAATGTAAAACTTGTAGTTTATTCAAGGTTTAAAATGTCAGATTTGATTTGCCCAAATGGAAAAAAAACATTTCCATTAACTATAATCCACACATTTCCTGTTGCTGCAGGATTATTTTCCTGCTGTGCATAACTGTCTCAAATGAAGATCCTACATCTGTACCTGACTTAGCGTGGGTAGCCTGTAGCTCAGTTGATATTCTGGCATCTGAAAGAAGGAACATAGAGCAGATAAAGTCCTTCCTCATGCTCAGATCACACTGAGCTGCTGGGAGTCAAGCAGGCAATGGAAGGATATCCTGCTGGATTCCAGCAAAACCTCTCCAATCTACTGGGATTTCCAGCTCGCGTTGTGGAGATGAACCTAAAGCCTCAGTGAGAACTGACCAGGGGGAGTGCTGCTCATCGCCAGGCCGAGAGTGCGATGGCAGGAGACAGGCAGAATGGGATTTACACAGTACGGCTCTGGAAATGAAACATTAGACATGACATTCATTTAGCAGACATTCATATCCAGAATGGCTATTGCCTTATGTCCGCTGCACTTCCAGAGTAGATTAGCTTCCCTCGATGAAGGTCAATGTGTTCAATTGAGTTGTGTTTCTTTGTTCTTGATCTTTCTTCTGCTATTGAACACCAGGGTGCCGGCAACAGCCAGTGTTCTGTCTGTAATACATTGCCATGGTGTCTGCATCAGCACTTTTATGAGGCCTGCTGTGACAGAGAGCAGTAGCACATTCAGTCACAGCTGTTAACAAAGCCTTTACAGGTTGCCACTGTCTGAGGTCAGGGGTCTACTGCACGGACACATATATGTTAACACACACACACACACACACACGCACGCACACACACGCACACACACACACACACACACACACACACACACACACACACACACACACACACACACACACACACACACACACACACACACACACACACACACACACACACACTTCAACAGTATGCACACATATACATCCCTAATCCAACACACACTTCAACAGTATGCACACATATACATCCATAATCCAACATACTGTATAGAGTAATACACACACCTGCGTTTACAAACATAGAAGCACATTGCTACAGGCGTGTCCTAGAATAGAGTTGGCTTCAGCAAGTAGCCTACTTGAGCAGAACAGAAATAGCATGGGCCTCAGACAGAAAAAAAACAACAGTTCTTGAAAAATCGACCAGAAGTGCAGGGGAGTCAAGGCGTCGGTGCCGGTCTGTTCATTATTTATTTTGGGGTCATTTAGCAGACACTCTTATCCAGAGCGAGTGCATTCATTTTAACATCGCTAGGTGAGACAACAACACATCACAATCGTATCAAGTATATTTTCTCTCAATAAAGTATTTATCAGCAAAGTCAGTGCCACTGGGAAAATATTTGTTGTTGTTGTTGTTGCTTATTTACTCACTGTCGTTCACTAGCTGTGCACTTGTCCTGTGTATGTGTGTGAAGGGATGGTTAATATTGACATGCTGGCAATGTGTATCCCTGGGAAAGAGTTTTTCATGGAGTTACAGTATGTAAACATGGCTGTTCATTTAGTTGTAATGTACGACCCTGTCAGCTGGTTATGGACCTTCTGGTGGATGGATGATGGATGATGGAGGACAGAGGTTTTGATGGATGAGCTTCAGTGGCGGTCGGTGACGTTGAAGACGAGGGAGGACGATTCTTTTTTTTACGAGCATGGCATTTCTATTACAGCATATTGGATGACTGTCATTCAAATTCCATTCACCCTGCGCAATGTAACATCAATAGGTTTAGGCTAATACATGATACTCTAATTTCCCTATACCCAACATGAAGTTGCTACAACCTAGCCTATGAATGAAAGTTTACAACATAGGTACACAGGTCGAGATAAAAATTGGACTAATCAAGGTGTCTGACAATGACACATTCAATACCAACTTGCACACTCTTGCCTGCATCTAGCTGATCTAGGTGGACTTCAGTGGTCCAACAGTTGCAAAGGAGAGTTTCTATTGGATAATTGAGGGACTGTAGCTGATGAATAGATAATCAGTTTTCAGATATTCTGATGCCCACTAACGGTGTACCTATGGTTTGTAAAAATCCCTCAGACAAGAAGAGCAGATTGCCTAGAGGCTGTGGTGTCCGATCAATTTTCTCTCTCTCTCTTGCTCTCTCTCTCTCTCTCTCTCTCTCTCTCTCTCTCTCTCTCTCTCTCTCTCTCTCTCTCTCCATGGAGGGTTTAATTGCTCAGGGATCGGTCGGTGGGACTGTTATTCCGCGATGTCGCTAGCTATTAGCTTGTCAGGCTAAATCCAATTACTCAGAGAAGGACACTTTGATTAGAACACCACTCTATCAGTTTCAATGAAAAAGGAAGTGGAATCTTCTGTCC
>NW_024608936.1:0-91694 GCF_018296145.1 Oncorhynchus tshawytscha
CTGCTTGAAGGCCCTGTTATGGTCTCAGTGTCTACAGCAGCTTGAAGGCCCTGTTATGGTCTCAGTGTCTACAGCAGCTTGAAGGCCCTGTTATGGTCTCAGTGTCTACAGCTGCTTGAAGGCCCTGTTATGGTCTCAGTGTCTACAGCTGCTTGAATGCCCAGTTATAGTCTCAGTGTATACAGCTGCTTGAAGGCCCTGTTATGGTCTCAGTGTCTACAGCTGCTTGAAGGCCCTGTTATGGTCTCAGTGTCTACAGCTGCTTGAATGCCCAGTTATAGTCTCAGTGTCTACAGCTGCTTGAAGGCCCTGTTATGGTCTCAGTGTCTACAGCTGCTTGAAGACCCAGTTATAGTTTCAGTGTCTACAGCTGCTTGAAGACCCAGTTATAGTTTCAGTGCCTACAGCTGCTTGAAGGCCCTGTTATGGTCTCAATTGTTTTGCCTACATTTTCATGGGAAACATGCCAATAAAGCCCATTTGAATTTAATTGAGAGGGACTGAATTCTCAGGTTGTTGCCCAGAAAGAGAGGGAGAGGATTCTGATGTTGTTGCCCAGAAAGAGAGGGAGAGGATTCTCATGTTGTTGCCCAGAAGGATAGGGAGAGGATTCTCAGATTGTTGCCCAGAAAGAGAGGGAGAGGCTTCTCAGGTTGTTGCCCAGAAAGATAGGGAGAGGATTCTCAGATTGTTGCCCAGAAAGAGAGGGAGAGGATTCTCATGTTGTTGCCCAGAAAGAGAGGGAGAGGATGTCCATGTTGTTGCCCAGAAAGATAGGGAGAGGATTCTCAGGTTGTTGCCCAGAAAGAGAGGGAGAGGATTCTGATGTTGTTGCCCAGAAAGAGAGGGAGAGGATTATCATGTTGTTACCCAGAGAGAGGAGAGAGAGAGAGAGAGGATCCTTATGTTGTTACCCAGAGAGAGAGAGAGAGAATCCTCATATTGTTGCCCAGAGAGAGAGAGAGAAAGTATCCTTGTGTTGTTGCCCAGAGAGCTAGAGAGAGAGAGAGAGAGAGAGAGGATCCTCATGCTGTTGCCCAGAGAGAGAGAGAGAGAGAGAGAGAGACAGACAGAGAGAGAGAGAGAGAGAGAGAGAGAGAGAGAGAGGATCCTCATGCTGTTGCCCAGAGAGAGAGAGAGAGAGAGAGAGAGAGGATCCTCATGCTGTTGCCCAGAGAGAGAGAGAGAGAGAGAGAGAGAGAGACAGACAGAGAGAGAGAGAGAGAGAGAGAGGATCCTCATGCTGTTGCCCAGAGAGAGAGAGAGAGAGAGAGAGAGGATCCTCATGCTGTTGCCCAGAGAGAGAGAGAGAGAGAGAGAGAGACAGACAGACAGAGAGAGAGAGAGAGAGAGAGGATCCTCATGCTGTTGCCCAGAGAGAGAGAGAGAGAGAGAGGATCCTCATGTTGTTGCCCAGAGAGAGAGAGAGAGAGAGAGAGAGGATCCTCATGTTGTTGCCCAGAGAGAGAGAGAGAGAGAGAGAGAGAGAGAGACAGACAGACTCCTATGTTGTTGCCATGTTGTTGCCCAGAGAGAGAGAGAGAGAGAGAGAGAGAGAGGATCCTCATGTTGTTGCCCAGAGAGAGAGAGAGAGAGAGAGAGGAGCCCAGAGAGAGAGAGAGAGAGAGAGAGAGACAGACAGACAGACAGAGAGAGAGAGAGAGAGAGAGAGGATCCTCATGCTGTTGCCCAGAGAGAGAGAGAGAGAGGATCCTCATGTTGTTGCCCAGAGAGAGAGAGAGAGAGAGAGAGAGGATCCTCATGTTGTTGCCCAGAGAGAGACAGAGAGAGAGACAGAGATATGTGACCCACCGCCTTGATTTGGTCCTATGTAGCAACATTTCAAATGATGTTTTTTATATTGTATAAGACTCCAACACAATGGTATATCATACACTGCAGCTGAGGAACAATGGGCAAGTAATTGTGCTTTGAAAGTTGATAAACTTGTTTACCAGTTTTGAATGTTTTGTACACCTACCGGAAAGCTCTTCTTTGTCTACACCCATCTCGTTCACACCTCTTAAGCTTAGCCCCACTCCATCTCTTTAAGGATTCTCATGTGAGGCCATATAGTAAACACAGTGAGTAGTTTAGTAAACAACCAAAGATTTCAAGACTAAAAATGGTAAAAGTAGTAACCTACAATAAGGAAAAAAACTCCCAGTAAAAATAAACTTTTTATCTAGTCCTTGGCCTATATCCTTATCTGACTTTGGTGCAGGTCATGTTGTTGTTCACATTACCATCTCTGGTAAACACACACTATATCAAATCAAAAGTCTGTCACATGCACAGCATACAGAAAGTGTAAACGGTACAGAGAAATTGCTACTTGCATATTTGCAATATCAAAAACAGAAAGGGTCCAGTTTTTTTTTTAAATAAATATTTTATATTTATTAGATGATTCTTACCCAGACAAGCTTGTCTAAATTGATGGGTCGTGAAAGAAATGCTATATCCACCCCCAGTCACTAAGTGGATGGGTCACTATTGTCTAGACATGTACACCTGTTCATGAAATGGAATCATCTGGCAAAGTGGAGGCTTTTGTTTAGACATGTAGCTAGCTAGCAAAACAATGAACCGGAATAATCCCAAATCATACTACCACCAATCCAAAACAAACTGTTTGTCATAGCTGTAGTATGAATCTGCAGGTAGATAAAGCTAACCATCTAAGTCCAATGTTAGCTAACTAGCTAACATTAGGCTATAGCTAGCAATTAAAATGGATTTCTGATTCTAATAACATTACTACACAGATCATATATGCAGAGTTAGCTGGCGAGCCAGCAAGCTAATGTTCGCTAGCTAGGTAACAGTATTCTTTAAGTTGGGGTGGCAGGTAGCCTAGTGGTTAGAGCGTTGGGACTAGTAACCGCAAAGGTTGCTAGATCAAATCCCCGAGCTGACATGGTAAAAATCTGCAAGGCAATTATCCCACTGTTCCTAGGCCGTGATTAAGAATTTGTTCTTAATTAACTTGCTGACTAGGTTCAATATATATATATATATTTTTAGCTTGCGATGGAAATTACTTTCTGATAAAATGTGAAACTTATAATGTCTGAAAATGTAGCTAGACCAGTATACATAGATGGATATTACACGGCAGGCTGGGACCATTTAATTCCGGGATCACACGGACTGTGGCGTGTGCAGAAAATAGCCCAGCACTTTTTCCAACGGATCTGTCGATAGCGCCTGCTAAATTCAGGCCAGCAATGTTGTTGAGAAAAGTAGAAAACGTATTTCTTTCAAAACAGCCGAGGTAGATATCAATATCATTATCAACACTCACGTTATGGACAGAAGCATGTTACATGACAACCAACAATTTAACAATGTTATTTGTATTTGTAGATGGAAACACGTTCAGTATTAATAAGGCACATGAAAACTCACATGTTCCAGAAGACATTTATGCCCCAAAAACATTAAAACAAATATATATGTTCAAATGCCTCTCTTGTGAAGTAGTGACGTGTGAAACGTGTCACATATGCTACAAAAAAATATATACTTACATCATTAAAACAAACTTTATTTAATTTTAACAGACCAGAAAGTTGAAACCAAGCCCCTCCTGTCGTCCACCGCACATAGAACACCCCTGACCCCTTGACACATAGAACACCCCTGACTCCCTGACACATAGACAACCCCCTGACTCCCTGACACATAGACAACCCCCTGACTCCCTGACACATAGAACACCCCTGACTCCCTGACACATAGAACACCCCCTGACCCCTGACACATAGACAACCCCTGACTCCTGACACATAGAACACCCTGACTCCCTGACACATAGAACACCCCCTGACTCCCTGACTCCTGACACATAGAACACCCCCTGACTCCCTGACACATAGAACACCCCCTGACCCCTGACACATAGAACACCCCCTGACACCCTGGACACATAGAACACCCCCTGACTCCCTGACACATAGTACACCCCCTGACTCCCTGACACATAGAACACCCCTGACTCCCTGACACATAGAACGCCCCCTGACTCCTGACTCCCTGACAGAGAACACCCCTGACTCCTGACACATAGAACACCCCTGACCCCCTGACACATAGAACACCCCCTGACTCCCTGACACATAGAACACCCCCTGACTCCCTGACACATAGAACACCCCTGACTCCTGACACATAGAACACCCCTGACCCCCTGACACATAGAACACCCCTGACTCCTGACTCCCTGACACATAGAACACCCCTGACTCCCTGACACATAGAACACCCCTGACTCCCCATACCACTACAAAGTCCCCCCAGACACCAGGCCCCCACATACATGCTCCAGTTTTAGCCGAGCCCGCACTCAGCCCCAGCAACACAGCTCTAGGGTCCCTACATCCTGCCCCTAGCATCTCAATCCCGTCACTGTAGATCAGCAATACGTTTCTCTATGGGAGGCTTATACAGGATGCGCCAACATCCTCTCAGAGTAAAGCCCGGATCCCAAACCCCACAGCCACCCCGTTGCCCTCAACCCACAGCTGGTCATTCTAAAACCACCTTTACAGCCGCCCTGTTGCCTCAACCCACACAGCAGATCCTTCTGCGCCACCTTCACAGTCTTGAACCATAAGATCATTCCCTCACCCTCCAGGTATTCCACTCCAGCGGCAGCAATAGTGAAAGGAGATAGGCAGTCTCCGCCCGATTCCCAGGAGAAACGAGCCCGGTAGTGCAGTTCGGACCCCTCCACCACCTGCTGTTAAGCCCCTGTTGACTTTATGGGAGGAAGCCTCCGCAATGTAGGTGACAGATTTCCATAACTTAGTAAACCCCGCTCTCATGTAGCCTGGCCCACTGGCCTGGATGCAGTGGATTGTGAAACAGTGGCTATTCAATTATCCATGCTCCTAACCGTGAAATGTATCTGTGAACAGTGCCTAAGCACAACGCGGTGGGAAACGGAGGATATGGCTGACATATTGACTTGCTCCATATCCAATAGGAACAATAATTACCTCTAATACCTAAGGTCCCTGCTCTCCTCAGAACAGCCCTTGCCCATGTCTCTCCCAGCACACCCCTTGCTGGTACTTTACCGCTTCAATGAAGTCTCTGTGCTGCTTGTCACAGAAAGCTGTCACTCTGGACCCAATGTCCACCAGCTCTTGGCCCCCCTCATGCAAAGGGAGGTGTAACACTTCTGCGTGTATCAAGTGTTGGCATCGACCAGTAGCCTCTGCAGTTTCTTGATGAGACTCTTTTGGGGATCCAGCACCATCAGCCTGTGCCAGAGCATTGAGTTGTTAGTGACCAGGATCCTTCCCCTGAAAGATATCAGTGGCAACACCCATTGCCAATTGTGACAACTCTTAGTTGCAAAACTTTACCATCAGCTCCTCCCAGTTTGGTTTCTGAAAAGAAAGATCCGCCTCCAGCCCAGAACTCAGGCTTGAGCTTAGGCAACCCATGTAGAATCTCCTGAGCACAATGTGGATCAGTTTTTCTGTCAACGTAGAGGTCTGCGTAGAAGTCCATAGCCGTCCTCCTCATCTGGATCCGAAGCCAGAGACCCCGAAGGACGCCATAGATGGAACATCTGCTTCTGCAGGTTGAAGAAGATACAGCTGCCTGACTGACATAGATCCTGATAAACCACTAGGAGCCCAGAACCCTGATACAGCTGCCCTGACTGACATGGATCCTGATAAACCACTAGGAGCCCAGAACCCTGATACAGCTGCCCTGACTGACATAGATCCCGATAAACCACTAGGAGCCCAGAACCCTGTTACAGCTGTCCTTACGGAAATATATTTTTTTTATTTAGAAAATGTATTATATAACCAGGTAGGCTAGTTGAGAACAAGTTCTCATTTTAAACTGCGACCTGGCCAAGATAAAGCATAGCCAGTGGGTTTGGCAACTAGTATGAAGCGAGGGCCAACCAATGAGAGCGTGTATGGGGCTTTGGTGACAAAACGGATTGCACTGTGATAGACTGCATCCAGTTTGTTGAGTAGAGTGTTGGAGGCTATTTTAAAGATGACATCACCGAAGTCGAGGATCGGTAGGATGGTCAGTTTAACGAGGGTATGTTTGGCAGCATGAGTGAAGGATGCTTTTATGCGAAATAGGAAGCCGATCAAGTTCCTTGGTGCCCACATCAACAACAAACTAACATGACTCTGTACCGGTACCCCCTGTATATAGCCTCCACATTGACTCTGTACCGGTACCCCCTGTATATAGCCTCCACATTGACTCTGTACCAGTACCCCCTGTATATAGCCTCCACATTGACTCTGTACTGGTACCCCCTGTATATAGCCTCCACACTGACTCTGTACCGGTACCCCCTGTATATAGCCTCCACATTGACTCTGTACCGGTACCCCCTGTATATAGCCTCCACAGTGACTCTGTACCGGTACCCCCTGTATATAGCCTCCACACTGACTCTGTACCAGTACCCCCTGTATATAGCCTCCACATTGACTCTGTACCGGTACCCCCTGTATATAGCCTCCACAGTGACTCTGTACCGGCACCCCCTGTATATAGCCTCCACATTGGCTCTGTACCGGTACCCCCTGTATATAGCCTCCACATTGACTCTGTACCAGTACCCCCTGTATATAGCCTCCACATTGACTCTGTACTGGTACCCCCTGTATATAGCCTCCACATTGACTCTGTAACGGTACCCCCTGTATATAGCCTCCACATTGACTCTGTACCGGTACCTCCTGTATATAGCCTCCACATTGACTCTGTACCGTAACACCCTGTATATAGCCTCCACATTGACTCTGTACCGGTACCCCCTGTATATAGCCTCCACATTGACTCTGTACCCTGTATATAGCCTCCACATTGACTCTGTACCGGTACCCCCTGTATATAGCCTCCACATTGACTCTGTACCGTAATACCCTGTATTTCATCTCCACATTGACTCTGTACCGTAATACCCTGTATATAGCCTCCACATTGCCTCTGTGCCTTAACACCCTTTATATAGCCTCCACATTGACTCTGTACCGGTACCCCCTGTATATAGCCTCCACATTGACTCTATACCGGTACCCCTTGTATATAGCCTCCACATTGACTCTGTACCGGTACCCCATGTATATAGCCTCCACATTGACTTTGTACTGGTACCCCCTGTATAGCCTCCACATTGACTCTGTACCAGTACCCCCTGTATATAGCCTCCACATTGATTCTGTACCGGTACCCCCTGTATATAGCCTCCACATTGACTCTGTACCGGTACCCCCTGTATATAGCCTCCACATTGACTCTGTAACAGTACCCCCTGTATATAGCCTCCACATTGACTCTGTACCGTAATACCCTGTATATAGCCTCCACATTGACTCTGTACCATAATACCCTGTATTTCGTCTCCACTTTGACTCTGTACCGTAATACCCTGTATTTAGCCTCCACATTGACTCTGTACCGTAATACCCTGTATATAGCCTCCACATTGACTCTGTACTGTAATACCCTGTATATAGCCTTCACATTGACTCTGTACCGTAATACCCTGTATATAGCCTCCACACCCCTGTATATAATGTTCATATATTTTCGTAAACTGCACTGTCGGCTAGGGGCTCATAAGTAAGCATTTCACTGTAAGGTCTACACCTGCTGTATTCGGTGCATGTGACTAATTCAAATTTGATTTGATTTGATTTGGTCCTTGCAATGGTTAGTGTTAAGTTTGTACCGAGGATGGAGGCCTGGCCCGAAACCCCCCAGGTCTCAAATCTGGAGCCAGACGCAACAGAGGATCCATCAGTGCCCTGCTCGCCCCGCTCCCTGTGTGTGCATGCCTTCCACTTATGTCCAATCTCCCCACAATTAAAACACTTCAGACTACCTGTAGTCGCATAAACCATCACATCACCTGATATGAAATAGTTTTTTTGGCAGTGAGTCTAAAAACCTGCCTTCTACAAGTGGTAACATGTTTCAACGGTGTTTCTTTTTTACATCTCTCACTGGGCTGGCACATTTCCCTGTGAGCTCTCGCATCAGGTCGACATCAGAAATGAACGTTATAGTAACCGTCGTAGCCGCACACTGAACAAACAACAAAACAAAGAGTTATCTATCCAAAACGGAGAAACAACTTCTCCAATCTTCTTGGCTCTATAACAAAGAACAAAGGGCAAAAACAGAATCTTAGAATGTTTAAACACTACCAGAACCCACTGGATTGTCAAACTACATTGAGATAAACTACAGGACAAAGTACAAACCCTCCTACCCAAAAAAGGCCTGCGGGGTTGAAGGTATCCCAAATTAAATGAAAAAATATACAGACCACAAATTCCAATTGGCTATACTTAAACTCTTTAACATCATCCTCAGCTCTGACACATTCCCGAATATTTGGGAACCAAGGAATGACCACACCAATCCACAAAAGTGGAGACAAATTTGACCCCGATAACTACCGTAGCATTAACAGTAAGTCAACAGTGACTTGGGAAAATAGCCTGCATTATCATTAATCAGCAGACTTGCACATTTCAGTGAAACAAAGTTCTGGAGCAAATGTCAAATTGCCTTTAATTCTCCATATTGCACGACAGACCACGTATTCACCCTGGGCACACCCTAATTGACAAACAACAAAACAAACCAAAAAAAACAAAGGCAACGTCTTCTCTGATGATTTGCTGATTTCAAAAAGCTTTGTCTCAATTTGGCATGAGGTCTGCCATATACAAAATGTATGGAAAGTGGTGTTGGGGAAAACGACAACATCATAAAATCCATGCACACGAACAAACAAGTGTGGGTTTGAATTGACAAAAACACCCACATTTCTTTCCACAGGGCTGGTGGGGTGAGACAGGATGCAGCTTGAGCCCCACCCCTTCAAACATATATATCAAACGAATTGGCAAGGTCACTAGAACAGTCTGCAGCACCGGCCTCAACCCTAATAGAATCTGAAGACAAATGTCTACTGTTTGCTGATCTGGTGCTTCTGTCCCCAACCAGAGGGCCTACAGCAGCTCCTAGATATTCTGCACAGATTCTGTCAGACCTGGGCCCTGACAGTAAATCTCCAGTAAGACAAAATAATTCTGTTCCAAAAAGGTCCAGTTGCCAGGACCACAAATACAAATTCCATCTAGACACTGTTGCCCTAAAGCACACAAAAAATAACACATTCCTTGGCCTAAACATCAGCACTACATGCTTTGCCCCCGAGCACAAACAAACTATACCTACCTCGGCCTTAACATCAGCGCCACAGGTAACTTCCACAAAGCTGTGAACTATCTGAGAGACAAGGAAAGAATGGCATTCTATACCATCAAAAGGAACATAAATTCAACATCCCAATTAGGATCTGGTTAAAAATGCTTGAATCAGTTATAGAACCTATTGCCCTTTATGGTTGTGAGGTCTGTGGTCCACTCACCAACCAATAATTCACAAAATGAGACAACACCAAATTACATGCAGAAATCTGCAAAAACATCCTCCGTGTACAATGTAAAGCACCAATTAATGCATGTAGAGCAGAATTAGGCCGATACCGACTAATTATCAAAATCCAGAAGAGAGACAAATGCTATGACCACTTAAAAGGAAGCGATTCCCAAACCATAACAAAGCCATCACCTACAGAGATGAACCTGGAGAAAAGTCTAAGAGGCTGGTCCTGGGGCTCTGTTCACAAACACAAAGAGACCCCACAGAGCCCCAGGACATCAACACAATTACACCCAACAAAATCATGAAAAAAACAAAAATATAATTATTTGACACATTGGAAAGAATTAAGAAAAAAAAAACAGAGCAAACTACAGTGCTTTTGGCCCTTAACAGAGAGTACACAGTGGCAGAGTACCTGACCACTGTGACATAAAATGAAGGAAAACTTTGACTACGTATCAACTCAGTGAGCATAGCCTTGCTATTGAGAAAGGCCGCCGTAGACAGACTTGGCTCTCAAGAGAATACAGGCTATGTGTAGCTAATGTACTAGCTAATATAACAAAGGCATCAAAGATTATTAATAATCTGTCACAGAAACTGGAGTCCATCTCCCCCGACGCACCCACATTTATTTGAGGGGATTTTAACAGCTGTACCTTGCACAAAGTTCTGCGCACAAAGCACCAGTATGTGAAATGTCTCACTAGGAAAAATAGGACTCTTGACTTGTGCTATGCAACACCACAATATATTGGTGGTGTTTTCTGCCACCACCAAACCTCCCCTGGGGAAATCAGACCACAATGTGGTCTTCCTCAGCCCAACCTACTGTCGGCTCCTGGAGAGGGAGAAACCCACAGTTAAAACTACCTCAGGCCAACCTACTGTCGGCTCCTGGAGAGGGAGAAACCCACAGTTAAAACTACCTCAGCCCAACCTACTGTCGGCTCCTGGAGAGGAGAAACCCACAGTTAAAACTACCTCAGGGCAACCTACTGTCGGCTCCTGGAGAGGGAGAAACCCACAGTTAAAACTACCTCAGGCCAACCTACTGTCGGCTCCTCCTGGAGAGGGAGAAACCCACAGTTAAAACTACCTCAGGCCATCCTACTGTCGGCCCTGGAGAGGGAGAAACCCACAGTTAAAACTGTCCAGATCTGGAATGACAACAGCATCACTTGGGGTGTTTTGAGTGTGGAGGCATTTGTTCCAGGGTGTTTTGACTGTGGGAGGGCTTGGTCTCCAGGGGTGTTTTGACTGTGGAGGTATTTGGTCTCAGGGTGTTTTGACTGTGGGAGGTATTTTGAGGACAGCAGCTCTGATCTTGATGGGAACCCACAGATGTTGTTTCAGACCAATGTAAACTTCTGTGTGGAGTCAGTTGTTCCACTAAAACCCGTCAAATCTTCCCCAACAATAAGCCTTGGGTATTAAAACATCTAAAATCACTACTTGATAGGAAGAAGGCAGTTTATGCTGGGGGGTGATAGACAGGCTTTAAGAGATGTACAACGTGAGATCAGTTTATGCTGGGGGGTGATAGACAGGCTTTAAGAGATGTACAACGTGAGATCAGTTTATGCTGGGGGTGATAGACAGGCTTTAAGAGATGTACAATGTGAGATCAGTTTATGCTGGGGGTGATTGTACATCTCTTAAAGCCTGTCTATGTGAGATCAAAAGACAGATACAGGTGGACAAGGAGGCATACAAGGGTGGAGAGGACCCTCTCCTCAGGAAACACAAGGGTGGAGAGGACCCTCTCCTCAGGAAACACAAGGGTGGAGAGGACCCTCTCCTCAGGAAACACAAGGGTGGAGAGGAGCCTCTCCTCAGGAAACACAAGGGTGGAGAGGAGCCTCTCCTCAGGAAACACAAGGGTGGAGAGGGGCCTCTCCTCAGGAAACACAAGGGTGGAGAGGACCCTCTCCTAGAAATACAAGGGTGGAGAGGGGCCTCCTCAGGAAACACAAGGGTGGCCTGGAGACCCAGGGACACATAGGCAGGGGAAAAACCAGTGCTGACCTTGGGGGACATGAGGTCAGGAACATGGGAGATAAGGAGGGCCAGAACATGGGAGATATGAGGGCCAGAACATGGGAGATATGAGGGCCAGAACATGGGAGATAAGGAGGGCCAGAACATAGAGGATAAGGAGGGCCAGAACATGGGAGATATGAGGGCCAGAACATGGGAGATAAGGAGCTGTGAACATGGGAGATGAGGGCTGGAACATGGGAGATATGAGGGCCAGAACATGGGAGATATGAGGGCCACAACATGGAGATATGAGGGCCAGAACATGGGAGATATGAGGTCCAGAACATGGGAGATATGAGGGCCACAACATGGGGAGATATGAGGGCCACAACATGGGAGATATGAGGGCCAGAACATGGCTAATGAACTGAATGTTTTCTTCTCAAGATTTGAATCAGACAACTTTGTGTCAGAGGTTAAACAAATGGAAGCATCATTACACATGTTTGAGAGAGATGTTGTTAAACAGTCTGATGTTGTGAAGCTGTTCAGGGATGAAACACATACAAAAGCCCAGGCCCAGACAAAATAAGTGGACATGTGTTAAAAAGCACTGTGCTGAACAACTGACTGGTGTTTTTACAGACATTTTCCAATCCTCACTGGACCAGCAACACGTGCGGAAACATGTGTGGAAAACTCAATAATTATACCAATTCCTAAATCATCTAATCCCTCTGTGCTGAATGACTACCGCCCCTGAATGACTACCACCCTGGAGTCAAACAGACAGGCCTGGATGAGATCTTTAAGGTCAGGGCCCTCCCCCAAGTTACTTGGAGTCAACCAGACAGGCCTGGGTGAGATCTTTAAGGTCAGGGCCCTACCCAAGGTACTTGGAGTCAACCAGACAGGCCTGGGTGAGATCTTTTAAGGTCAGGGCCCTCCCAAGTTACTTGGAGTCAACCAGACAGGCCTGGGTGAGATCTTTAAGGTCAGGGCCCTACCCAAGATACTTGGAGTCAAACAGACAGCCCTGGATGAGATCTTTAAGGTCAGGACACTCCCAAGATACTTGGAGTCAAACAGACAGGCCTGGATGAGATCTTTAAGGTCAGGGCCCTCCCCAAGGTACTTGGAGTCAAACAGACAGGCTTGGATGAGATCTTTAAGGTCAGATCCCTCTGCAAGGTACTTTGAGTCAAACAGACAGGCCTGGATGAGATCTGTAAGGTCAGGGCCCTCCCCCAAGTTACTTGGAGTCAAACAGACAGGCCTAGAGGAGATATGTAAGGTCAGGACCTTCAGCAAGGTAGTTGGAGTCAATCAGACAGGCCTGATGAGATCTTTAAGGTCAGGGCCTTCAGCAAGGTACTGGATTCAAACAGACAGGCCTGGATGAGATATTTAAGGTCAGGTCCCTCTGCAAGGTACTTGGAGTCAAACAGACAGGCCTGGATGAGATCTGTAAGGTCAGGACCCTCCCCAAAGTACTTGGAGTCAAACAGACAGGCTTGGATGAGATCTTTAAGGCCAGGGCCCTCAGCAAGGTACTAGAAGTAAAACAGACAGGCGTGGATGAGATATTTAAAGTCAGGGCCCTCCCCAAGGTACTTGGAGTCAAACAGAAAGGCCTGGACGAGATATTTAAAGTCAGGGCCCTCCGCAAGGCTCACAAAATAATTTTAGACCCAATCCCCCCCTGTACCCGGACTTTGAACTACTCCCCTCTGGGCGCAGGTATAGGGCACCCCTCAGCAGGAAAAACAGAACTAGACAATCATTTGTTCCAGGTGTGATATCCCTCCTAAATAGCTTGGGCTAATATTCCTATCGACTCAGTAAGGCCAGCAGGCTAGTCTTTAAAAAAATGTCTTATTGGTATGTAACTTTTTTGAAAATTGTATTGTCAATTTCGTTTTGTATTTAAACGCAACTTTAAACATGTGCATGACACTGCAACAAAATTTCCCCATGGGGACAATAAAGTCAGAAAGCAAGTAAGTAAATCATTTTTATTGTTTATTTCACTTTTGATTATTATCTACTTCACTTGCTACTGCAATGTTAACATATGTTTCCCATGCCAAAAAAAGCCCGTAATACATTGAAATTGAAATTAATTGAGAGAGAGAGGTATCCTCCTGTTGTCGGCTAGAGAGAGAGGGGATCCTCCTGTTGTCACCTAGAGAGAGAGAGAGCGAGAGAGAGAGGGATCCTCTTGTTGTTGCCTAGAGAGAGAGGATCCTCCTGTTATCGCCTAGAGAGAGAGATGATCCTCCTGTTGTTGCCCAGAGAGAGAGAGAGAGAGGGATCCTCTTGTTGTTGCATAGAGAGCGAGGACCCTCTTGTTGTCGCATAGAGAGAGAGAGGGATCCTCTTGTTGTTGCATAGAGAGAGAGAGAGAGAGGGATCCTCTTGTTGTTGCATAGAGAGCGAGGGACCCTCTTGTTGTCGCATAGAGAGAGAGGACCCTCTTGTTGTTACCTAGAGAGAGAGGGATCCTTTGTTGTCGCCTAGAGAGAGAGAGAGGTATCCTCTTGTTGTTGCCTAGAGAGAGGGATCCTTTGTTGTTGCCTAGAGAGAGAGGTATCCTCTTGTTGTTGCCTAGAGAGAGAGAGAGAGAGGATCCTCCTGTTGTTGCCTAGAGAGAGAGAGAGAGGGATCCTCTTGTTGTTTCCTAGAGAGAAAGAGGATCCTCCTGTTGTCGCCTAGAGAGAGAGAGAGAGGGATCCTCTTGTTGTCGTCTAGTGAGACAGAGGATCCTCCTGTTGTCGCCTAGAGAGAGAGAGAGAGAGGGTCCTCTTGTTGTCACCTAGAGAGAGAGAGAGACAGAGAGAGGATCCTCTTGTTGTCGTCTAGAGAGGGAGAAAGAGGATCCTCCTGTTGTCGCCTAGAGAGAGAGAGAGAGAGGGGATCCTCTTGTTGTCGCCTAGAGAGAGAGAGGATCCTTTTGTTGTCGTCTAGAGAGAGAGAGAGAGAAAGAGAGAGGATCCTCTTGTTGTCGCCTAGAGAGAGAGAGAGGGATCCTCTTGTTGTCGTCTAGAGAGAGAGGATCCTCCTGTTGTTACCTTTAGAGAGAGAGAGAGAGAGAGAGAGAGGGGGGGTACTCCTGTTGTCCCCTAGAGAGAGGATCCTTAGACTAATCTGTACAGTGTTACCCCAGAGGACAGAACCTTTCAAAACACAGAACCTTTCAGAATACAGAACCTTTCAGAATACAGAACCTTTCAAAATACAGAACCTTTCAAAATACAGAACCTTTCAAAATACAGAACCTTTCAGAATTCTGAATCTTTCCAAATACAGAACCTTTCAAAATACAGAACCTTTCAAAATACAGAACCTTTCAGAATACATAACCTTTCCAAATACAGAACCTTTCAGAATACAGAACCTTTCAGAATACAGAACCTTTCAGGAAAGTATGTCTTTGATCTGTCCACTCAGCTCTTCAACATTGACATGTTCAACTTAATTTCAACTGTCGCCTGAAGTCAAGAGATGTGCCTGAACCCAATCGTTTCACAGCCTTTATTAAACAACTCTGCAACACAAGATCTGTGTAGCTCTAGTGTGTGTGTGTGTGTGCGTGTGTGCGTGTGTGCGTGTGTGTGTGTGTGTGTGTGTGTGTGTGTGTGTGTGTGTGTGTGTGTGTGTGTGTGTGTGTGTGTGTGTGTGTGTGTGGTGTAATCTATCAATCAAATGTTATCGGTCACATACACATATTCAGCAGATGTTACTCCAGGTGTAGCTAACTGCTTGTCTTCCTCCAACAGTGACGTAATATCTAACAGGTCACAACAATACACACAATCTCAAAGTAAAAGAATGGAATTAAGAAATATATAAATATTAGGACGAGGAATGTCGGAGAGGCATTGACTAGAATACAGACTCTCAGTCATAGCTTTGATGCACCTGTACTGACCTTCGCCTTCTGGATGATAATGGCCCTGGCTCGGGTGGTTGATGTCCTTGATGATCTTTCTGTCCTCCCTGTGACATCGGTGCTGTAAGTGTCCTGGAGGGCAAGTAGTGTGCCCTGGCGTGCGTTGGGCAGACCACACTACCCTCTGGAGAGCCCTGCGGTTGGGGTGGTGCAGTTGGCATACCAGGTGGCGATACAGCCCGACAGGATGCTCTCATCTGTAAATCTGTAAAAGTTTGTTCGCAGGGTCGAAGGGGCCGCCTCAGGTTCACCACACTGTCAAATTTCTTCTGAGGTTGAAGAGGCGCTGTTGTACCTTCTTCAGAACACTGTATTTGTATTTATTATAGATCCCCATTAGTTCCTGTCAAGGCAGCAGCTACTCATCCTGAGGTTTATTATGGATCCCCATTAGTTCCTGCCAAGGCAGCAGCTACTCTTTCTGGGGTTTATTATGGATCCCCATTAGTTCCTGCCAAGGCAGCAGCTACTCTTCCTGGGGTTTATTATGGATCCACATTAGTTCCTGCCAAGTCAGCAGCTACTCTTCCTTGGGTTTATTATGGATCCGCATTAGTTCCTGCCAAGGCAGCAGCTACTCTTCCTGGGGTTTATTATGGATCCCCATTAGTTCCTGTCAAGGCAGCAGCTACTCTTCCTGGGGTTTATTATGGATCCCCATTAGTTCCTGTTAAGGCAACAGCTACTCTTCCTGGGGTTTATTATAGATCCCCATTAGTTCCTGCCAAGGCAGCAGCTACTCTTCCTGGGGTTTATTATGGATCCCCATTAGTTCCTGCCAAGGCAGCAGCTACTCTTCCTGGGGTTTATTATGGATCCCCATTAGTTCCTGTCAAGGCAGCAGCTATTCTTCCTGGGGTTTATTATGGATCCCCATTAGTTCCTGTTAAGGCAACAGCTACTCTTCCTGGGGTTTATTATAGATCCCCATTAGTTCCTGCCAAGGCAGCAGCTACTCTTCCTGGGGTTTATTATGGATCCCCATTAGTTCCTGCCAAGGCAGCAGCTACTCTTCCTGGGGTCCAAATACATTAAGGTACTTACATTACATATAAAATAAAATGTGAAACAATACATCATATAACATCATATAACATTATTACACTACATATCTACAACAGAAAATGTACAGTGGCTAGTAAAATGATTCATCCCCCTCGGCATTTTTCTATTTTGTTGCCTTACAACCTGGGATTAAAACAGATTTTTTTTTTTTTTTTTTTTAGGTTTCTATCATTTGATTTACACAACATGCCTACCACTTTTGATGATGGAAAAATATGTTTTATTGTGAAACAAACAAGAAAGAAAAATACAAAAAACACTTGAACGTGCATAACTATTCACCCCTCCCCAAGTCAATACCTTGTAGAGCCAACTTTTGCAGCAAAGACAGCTGCAAGTCTCTTGGGGTATGTCTCTATAAGCTTGGCACATCTAGACACTGGGATTTTTGCCCATTCTTCAAGGCAAAACTGCTCCAGCTCCTTCAAGTTGGATGGGTTCTGCTGATGTACAGCAAGTTTAAGTTATACCACAGATTCTCAATTGGATTGTGGTCTGGGTTTTGACTAGGCCATTCCAAGACATTTAAATGTTTCCCCTTAAACCACTCAGGTGTTTCTTTAGCAGTATGCTTAGGGTCATTGTCCTGCTGGAAGGTGAACCTCCGTCCCAGTCTCAAGTCTTTGGAAGACTGAAAGAGGTTTCCCTCAAAAATGTCCCTGTATTTAGCGCCATCCATCATTCCTTCAATTCTGACCAGTTTCCCAGTCACCGCTGATGAAAAAACATCCCCAGATCATGATGCTGCCACCATCATGCTTCACTGCGTGGATGTTATTCTCGGGGTGATGAGAGGTGATGGGTTTGCGCCAGACATAGCATTTTCCTTGATGGCCAAAAAAGCTCAATTTTAGTTTCATCTGAACAGAGTACCTTCTTCCATATGTTTGGGGAGTCTCCCACATGCCTTTTAGCGAACACCAAACGTGTTTGCTTATTTTTTTCTTTAAGCAATGGATTTTTTATGGCCACTCTTCTGTAAAGCCCAGCTCTGTGGAGTGTACTGCTTAAAGTGGTCCTATGGACAGATACTCCAATCTCCACTGTGGAGCTTTGCAGCTCCTTCAGGGTTATCTTTGGTCTCTTTGTTGTCTCTCTGATTAATGCCCTCCTTGCCTGGTCTGTGAGTTTTGGTGGGCAGCCCTCTCTTGTCAGGTTTGTGGTGGTGCCATATTCTTTCCATTTTTTAATAATGGATTTAATGCTGCTCTGTGGGATGTTCAAAGTTTCTGATATTTTTTTATAACGCAACCCTGATAAGTACTTCTCCACAACTTTGTCCCTGACCTGTTTGCAGACCTGTTTGCAGAGATCCTTGGTCTTCATGGTGCCTTGCTTGGTGGTGCCCCTTGCTTAGTGGTGTTGTAGACTCTGGGGCCTTTCAGAACAGGTTTATATATACTGAGATCATGTGACAGATTATGTGACACTTAAATAAAGTCCATGAGTTAGGAGGGCACTATGGTGTTGAATGCTGAGCTGTAGTCAATGAACAGAATTCTTACATAGTTATTCCTCTTGTCCAGGGCAGTGTGCAGTGGGATGGCAATTTCATCGTCTGTGGCTCTATTGGGGCGGTATGCAAATTGAAGTGGGTCTAGGGAGGCAGATAAGATGTGGTTGATATGATCCCTAACTAGCCTTTCAAAGCACTTCATGATGACAGAGGTCAGTGGCATGGGACGATAGTCATTTAGCTCAGTTACCTTTGCTTACTTGGGTACAGGAACAGTGGTGGACATCTTTAAGCATGTGGGGACAGCAGACTGAGATAGGGAGAGATTGAATATGTCCGTAAACACTCCAGTCAGCTGGTCTGCCCATGCTCTGAGGACGCGGCTAGGAATGCCGTCTGGGTCAGCAGCCTTGCGGTTAACACGCTAAATGTCTTACTCACGTCTGCCACGGAAAACAAGAGCCCACTGTCCTTGGGAGTGGTTCTCATCAGTGAAATCCTCAAAGCTGGCAAAGAATTTGTTTAGCTCGTCTGGAAGCAAAACGTCAGTGTTCACGACGTGGCTTATTTTCCTTATGTAATCCAGAATTGTCTGGAGTCCCTCCAACAGACATTTTGCCTGTTTGATTGCCTTACGGAGGGCATAACTGCACTGTTTGTGTACGACCATATTCTCAGTCACCTTTAAATGCCGTGGTTTGCGTTTTGGGTCTATCCACGATTTTTGGTTTGAGTAGGTTAATAGCCACAGTGGTAACAACATCTCCCGATGAACCCTAACCCTAACCCTAACCGTGTCAGTGTATACGTCAATGTTATTCTCAGATGCAACCTGGAACATATCCCAGTCCACGTGATCAAAGCAATCTTGATGCATAGATTCCAATTGGTCAAACCAGAGTCGAATAGACCTTAGCACGGGTACTTCCGGTTTGAATTTCCGCCTATAGGAAGGGAGGAGCAGAATGGAGTTATAATCTGATTTGCCGAAAGGAGGGCGGGGGAAGGCCTTGTCTCCCGGAAGGGAGAGTAACAATGGTAGAGTTTTTTTTAAGTGCGGCAATGTGTTCATAAAACCTGAATAGCGTTTAAACGAATTTAACACATTTGCTTTGTTAAACGCTATTCATCCAGCTACACACAGAGCGAAAAAGACGCATCTCTGACCTATTTCTTCTGTCCAAGGGGATGATTTTCATGAGGAGAGGTTTTGTGGGAATTGTTTCACCATATAATCTTTTTTTCTGTTTTTTGCCCTGTTTTTTTCTGAATGCTAAAGTTAAGCTGATAATACACCGGCATGCAATAATGGGTATGATACATTGGAGCAATGATGAGCAATGAGCAAAATGGACATGACTAATATATTTCATAATACTTCACAAGTCTAAGCTAGGAAGTGTAAGTGTAATTCATCCAGTTAGCCATGTAGTTAAAGACACAAAACACTAAAACCAAAAAGGAAATGTAAAAGGAAAGATACCTAGTCAGTTGTACAACTGAATGCCTTCAACTGAAATGTGTCTTCTGTATTTTACCCTGAATCAGAGCTGTGCGGTGGGTCCCTTTGTGACTGGCTGCAAATTGCCTCTCTCCATAACTGTTCCTAGGTCAGCCCAGGTTAACAAGGATAACGTTTTCAGGCTCTATATCTAAGGACAAGTCCTTGGTCAGCTCAGTTGTCCAGGTTCAACAACTCTCTGAGGCTCCACATTTGTGACCGACCGCCTTGTTCTTATGTAGAAAAAAAAATGAAAATGTGTTTGTTTTTTACGTTGGATAGATGTAGAGTCTCAGATCTAGAAATGTTTTATATCATACACCACAGTTGAGGAATAATGGGAATGTGATTCTGCTTTGAAAGTTGATAAACTTGTAAACCCACTTTTGAGAAAATGGTCCTTGAATGTTTTGGTACCTACTGGAGAGCTCTTCTTTTCTACACCCATTCAGCATTGTTCACACCCTCTTAAGCCTTAGCCCCACCCATCTCTTTAAGGATTCTCATGTGAGGCCATGTGCTAAACACACGCTATATCAAATTACATCTACGTTTATTTGTATCATGCACAGGATACAGAAGGTGTTAACGGTACAGTGAAGTGGTTACCTGCATAGTATCAATATCAAAACCAGAAAGTGTCCAGATAAAACATATTTTATATATATATATATATATATATATATATATATATATATATATATATATTATTATTATTATATTACACACTTGTCTAAATAGATGGGTCATGTGAAAATACCCACCATCCCAGTCACATCTAACTAAGTGGATGGATCAATATTGTCTAGACATGTTCATGAAATACAATAGATGGCAGTAATCAACCCCCAGACACACCTGGCTAAGTGGATTGGTCACTATTGTCTAGACATGTTCATGAAATAAAATAGATTGCTGTAATCACCCCCTAGACACACCTGGCTAACTTGATTGGTCTAAACAAGGAACTGGCAAAATCCCAAATCATACTACTACCAAAACAAACTGTTTGTCATAACTGTAGTATGAATCTGCAGGTAGATAAAGCTAACCATCTAGGTTCAATGTTAGCTAACTAGCTAACATTAGGCTATAACTAGCAATTCAAATGGATTTCAGATTCTAATAATATTACTACACTGATCATACACATAACGTTAGTTAGTGAGCCAGCTAACTAACAGTACGCTTTAACTTGCAATACAAACGACTTACTGACAATATTAGAAACTTATATCTGACAATGTAGCTAGACTCTTACCCGTATACATGGACGAACTGAAGATTGGAAACATTTAACATCTTGTTTGGCCAATGTTGTGTCAAGTCACTCCGGTTCAAACTTCTCTCTCTCTCTCTCTCTTTTTATTTATTTATTTCACCTTTATTTAACCAGGTGAGCTAGTTGAGAACAAGTTCTCATTTACAACTGCGACCTGGCCAAGATAAAGCATAGCAACTGACACATACAACAACACAGAGTTACACATGGAATAAAACAAAAGATACAGTCAATAATACAGTAGAACAAAAGAAAACAAAAAGTCTATATACAGTGAGTGCAAATGAGGTAAGTTAAGGAAATAAATAGGCCATGGTGGCGAAGTAATTACAATATAGCAATTAAACACAGGAATGGTAGATGTGCAGAAGATGAATGTGCAAGTAGAGATACTGGGGTGCAAAGGAGCAAGATAAATAAATAAATACAGTATGGGGATGAGGCAGGTAGATAGATGGACTGTTTACAGATGGGCTATGTACAGGTGCAGTGATCTGTGAGCTGCTCTGACAGCTGGTGCTTAAAGCTAGTGAGGGAGATGTGAGTCTCCAGCTTCAGAGATTTTGCAGTTCGTTCCAGTCATTGGCAACAGAGAACTGGAAGGAAAGACGACCAAAGGAGGAATTGGCTTTGGGGGTGACCAGTGAGATATACCTGCTGGAGCGCGTGCTACGAGTGGGTGATGCTATGGTGACCACTGAGCTGAGATAAGGCAGGGCTTTACCGAGCAAAGACTTGTAAATAACTTGTAGCCAATGGGTTTGGCGACGAGTATGAAGCGAGGGCCAACCAACGAGAGCGTACAGGCCGCAATGGGGGTAGTGTATGGGGCTTTGGTGACAAAACGGATGGCACTGTGATAGACTGCATCCAGTTTGTTGAGTAAAGTGTTGGAGGCTATTTTATAGATGACATCACCGAAGTCAAGGATCGGTAGGATGGTCAGTTTTACGAGGGTATGTTTGGCAGCATGAGTGAAGGATGCTTTGTTGAGATATAGGAAGCCAATTCTAGATTTAATTTTGGATTGAGATCCTTAATGTGTGTCTGGAAGGAGAGTTTTTACAGTCTAACCAGACACCTAGGTATTTGTAGTTGTCCACGTATTCTAAGTCAGAGCCGTCCAGAGTAGTGATGCTGGACGGGCGAGCAGGTGCAGACAGTGATCGGTTGAAGAGCATGCATTTCATTTTATTTGCATTTAAGAGCAGTTGGAGGCCACGGAAGGAGAGTTGTATGGCATTGAAGTTCGTCTGGAGGTTAGTTAACACAGTGTCCAAAGAAGGGCCAGATGTATACAGAATGGTGTTGTCTGCGTAGAGGTCGATCAGAGAATCACCAGCAGCAAGAGCAACATCATTTATGTATACAGAGAAGAGAGTCGGCCTGAGGATTGAACCCTGTGGCACCCCATATCAAATCAAATCAAATCAAATCACATTTATTTATATAGCCCTTCGTACATCAGCTGATATCTCAAAGTGCTGTACAGAAACCCAGCCTAAAACCCCAAACAGCAAGCAATGCAGGTGTAGAAGCACGGTGGCTAGGAAAAAACTCCCTATAAAGGCCAAAACCTAGGAAGAAACCTAGAGAGGAACCAGGCTATGTGGGGTGGCCAGTCCTCTTCTGGCTGTGCCGGGTGGAGATTATAACAGAACATGGCCAAGATGTTCAAATGTTCATAAATGACCAGCATGGTCGAATAATAATAAGGCAGAACAGTTGAAACTGGAGCAGCAGCACAGTCAGGTGGACTGGGGACAGCAAGGAGTCATCATGTCAGGTAGTCCTGGGGCACGGTCCTAGGGCTCAGGTCCTCCGAGAGAGAGAAAGAAAGAGAGAATTAGAGAGAGCATATGTGGGGATGTTCAAATGTTCATAAATGACCAGCATGGTCAAATAAAAGTAAGGCAGAACAGAGAGACCGCCAGAGGTCTGGACAACAGGCCCTCCGATTTGACACACTGAACTCTGTCTGAGAAGTAGTTGGTGAACCAGGGGAGGCAATCATTTGAGAAACCAAGGCTGTCGAGTCTGCCAATAACAATGTGGTGATTGACACAGTCGAAAGCCTTGGCCAGGTCGATGAATACGGCTGCACAGTACTAACTTTATCGATGGCGGTTATGATATCGTTTAGAACCTTGAGCGTGGCTGAGGTGCACCCATGACCAGCTCTGAAACCAGATTGCATAGCAGAGAAGGTATGGTGGGATTCGAAATGGTCGGTAATCTGTTTGTTAACTTGGCTTTCAAAGACCTTAGAAAGGCAGGTCAGGATGGATATAGGTCTATAACAGTTTGGGTCTAGAGTGTCTCCCCCTTTGAAGAGGGGATGACCGCGGCAGCTTTCAATCTTTGGGAATCTCAGACGATACGAAAGAGAGGTTGAACAGGCTAGTAATAGGGGTTGCAACAATTTCGGCAGATAATTTTAGAAAGAGAAGGTCCAGATTGTCTAGACCGGCTGATTTGTAGGGGTCCAGATTTTGTACCTCTTTCAGAACATCAGCTATCTGGATTTGGGTGAAGGAGAAATGGGGAGGCTTGGGCAAGTTGCTGCGGGGGTGCAGAGCTGTTGACCGGGGTAGGGGTAGCCAGGTGGAAAGCATGGCCAGCCGTAGTTAAATGCTTATTGAAATTCTCAATCATAGTGGATTTATCGGTGGTGACAGTGTTTCCTAGCCTCAGAGCAGTGGGCAGCTGGGAGGAGGTGCTCTTATTCTCTATGGACTTTATAACCTCCCAAAAAATGTTGGAGTTAGAGCTACAGGAGCAAGTCTTCTCTCCATGTCCAACTCTCCTTCTATTTAAAATCAAATCAAGTGTTATTTGTCACATGCGCCGAATACAACAGGTACAACAGTAGACCTTACCGTGAAATGCTTACTTACAAGCCCTTAACCAACAATGCAGTTTTAAGAAAATCCCCCAAAAAGTGAGAGATAAGAAAAACAAATAATTAAAGATCAGCAGTAAATAACAATAGCGGGGCTATATATAGGGGCTAAAGGTACAGAGTAAATGTGGAGGCTATATACAGGGGGTACCGGTACTGAGTCAATGTGGAGGCTATATACAGGGGGTACCGGTACAGAGTCAATGTGGAGGCTATATACAGGGGGTACCGGTACTGAGTCAATGTGGAGGCTATATAACAGGGGGTACCGGTACAGAGTCAATGTGGAGGCTATATACAGGGGGTACCGGTACAGAGTCAATGTGGAGGCTATATACAGGGGGTACAGGTGCAGAGTCAATGTTGAGACTATATACAGGGGTACCGGTACAAAGTCAATGTGGAGGCTATATACATGGGGTACAGGTGCAGAGTCAATGTGGAGGCTATATACAGGAGGCACCGGTACAGAGTCAATGTGGAGGCTATATACAGGGGGCACCGGTACAGAGTCAATGTGTCAATGTGGGGGCACCGGTGTCGAGGTAATTGAGATAATTGTGTACATGTAGAGTTATTAAAGTGGCTATGCATAGATAATAACAGAGAGTAGCAGCAGCGTGAGGGGGGTGATGCAACCAGTCAGGATGCCCTCGATGGTGCAGCTGTAGAACCTTTTGGATCTGAAGACCCATGCCAAATATTTTCAGTCCCTTGAGGGGGAATAGGTTTTGTCGTGCCCTCTCTCCCTCTCCTACTCTCCCTCTCCCCTTCTCTCCCTCTCTCCTCCTCTCACTCTCTTCTTCTCTCTCTTCTTCTCCCTCTCCTTCTCTTCCTCGGTCTCTTCCTCTCTCCACTCCCTATGCTCCTCTCCTTCTCACTCTCATGTTCTCCCTCCTCCTCTCCCTCATCTTCTTTCTCTCATATTCTTCCTCTCCTCCACTCCCTCTGTCTCTCCCTCGCTCCACTCCCTCTCCTCCTCTCCCTCTTCTTCTCTCCCTCTCCTTCTCTCTCTCTTCTTCACTCCCTCTTCTTCTCTCCTCCTTTCCCACTTCTTCTCTCCCTCTCCTTCTCTCTCTCTTCTTCACTCCCTCTTCTTCTCTCCTCCTTTCCCACTTCTTCTCTCCCTCTCCTCCTCTTACTCTCCTTCTCTCCCTCTCCTCCTCTTACTCTCCTTCTCTCCCTCTCCTTCTCTCCCTCTCAATCTCTCCCTCTACTTCTTTCTCTCTCTTCTTCTCCCCCTTCTTCTCTCCCTCTCCTCCTCTTACTCTCCTTCTCTCCCTCTCCTTCTCTCCCTCTCCTCCTCTTACTCTCCTTCTCTCCCTCTCCTTCTCTCCCTCTCAATCTCTCCCTCTCCTCCTCTTACTCTCCTTCTCTCCCTCTCAATCTCTCCCTCTACTTCTTTCTCTCTCTTCTTCTCCCTCTCTCCTCTCCCTCTCCTCCTCTCTCTTCTTCTCTCCCTCTCCTTCTCTCCCTCTGTCTCTTCCTCTCACCTCTTGCTCTGCTTCTCTCCCTCATCTCCATCTCCTTCTCTCCATCTCCTCTCTCTCTCTTGTCTCCCTCTCCTCCTCTCCCTCTACTTATGCTCTCTCTCTTCTTTCCCTCTCCTCCCTCTCCTCTCCTTCTCTCCCTCTATTTCGCTCTCTTTTCATCTCTCCCTCTCTTCCTCCCTCTCCTTCTCTCTCTTTCCTCCTCTCTCTCTTCTTCTCCTCCTGAGTTGTTCTCGTGCTCCAGATTCTAGATTTGCCGACATATGAACCTGCCTCCTCTCTCTCTCCATCTCTCCCTCTCTTCTCTCCTTCAATCATATTATGTAGAGCTCAGCCTTTGATATTTATGGATCACCCAGTTGCCAGTCTGTACACATTCTCAGGACTGTTTTCATCCCTG
Organism: Oncorhynchus tshawytscha; assembly: GCF_018296145.1. Taxonomy (NCBI): domain Eukaryota; kingdom Metazoa; phylum Chordata; class Actinopteri; order Salmoniformes; family Salmonidae; genus Oncorhynchus; species Oncorhynchus tshawytscha. The sequence continues at coordinate 25,491 of NW_024608936.1, forward strand.
GTATGTGACAGGGCCTACTGTAGTTAACGCATGCTGTTCAGTCCTACCCTGCAGACATCTTCATATGAAAGACACCATGATTTATGTTTTTAAAAATCTGTAGTTCTGCCCTTGAGCAAGGCAATTAACCATAATTGCTACGGTCAATAATGGCAGATCCCCTGACTGTGAGCCCATCCCCTGAGGACGTCTCAGGGGGAGTAGGATATGCAATAAAAACACAATTTCCGTTTCACACCTCACACCTGTACCCACTTGTACAAATTACCCACTTGTACAGGTTACTCATTTTTACAGGTTACCCACTTCATAAACTGAAACAGGACTATATAAGCCCCGTTTAATTATAATCTATTAAGACATGCAGACCCACCATTAGGAGGGACTGTTGTCAGACATCAGTCCATAGATCATGTTTCTATGTTTCCATGTTTCTATCTAAAAAGTGACTTCCTATTGTATTGTTGGGTCAACTGAGCACAGCGAGGGAGGCTACTGCAATGACAGCTGCTTCATCATCATAATAATGTTAGCATTAGAGCTACTACAGTAAGTAGCTAACTACATTGTGTAGAAAGCATTTAACATTGTGTGCAGCACTAAACGGGTAGGTTGGTTAGCAGCCTCATTGGACTGGATCCGCTGCAATGCTGCTGATGTTGGACCAATGTATGCAAGCTTTAATGCCCAACTGTCCAATCTTGAGAAACACACAAATCAATAGCTATATATACAATGGGGCTACTAAGACTTTCTCACCAAAAACATTGCCAAATTATGGACCATTTATTTTTCTAGGTTACATGAATTCAGATGAAGGGGCTTTGTGAGCTGGTATCAGGCAGAAATGGGGTTGGTCACAGAGGTAACATTTTAGAATGTTAAAAAGCAGATTGTGTTATACAGCACATTGCATTGACCAGCTTCAGACCAGTTCGAGAGAGGTGTAGCTCTACTGTATTGACCAGCTTCAGACCAGTTAGAGAGAGGTGTAGCTCTACTGTATTGACCAGCTTCAGACCAGTTAGAGAGAGGTGTAGCTCTACTGTATTGACCAGCTTCAGACCAGTTAGAGAGAGGTGTAGCTCTACTGTATTGACCAGCTTCAGACCAGTTAGAGAGAGGTGTAGCTCTACTGTATTGACCAGCTTCAGACCAGTTCGAGAGAGGTGTAGCTCTACTGTATTGACCAGCTTCAGACCAGTTAGAGAGAGGTGTAGCTCTACTGTATTGACCAGCTTCAGACCAGTTAGAGAGAGGTGTAGCTCTACTGTATTGACCAGCTTCAGACCAGTTAGAGAGAGGTGTAGCTCTACTGTATAGACCAGCTTCAGACCAGTTAGAGAGGTGTAGCTCTACTGTATTGACCAGCTTCAGACCAGTTCGAGAGAGGTGTAGCTCTACTGTATTGACCAGCTTCAGACCAGGTAGAGAGAGGTGTAGCTCTACTGTATTGACCAGCTTCAGACCAGGTAGAGAGAGGTGTAGCTCTACTGTATTGACCAGCTTCAGACCAGGTAGAGAGAGGTGTAGCTCTACTGTATAGACCAGCTTCAGACCAGGTAGAGAGAGGTGTAGCTCTACTGTATTGACCAGCTTCAGACCAGTTAGAGAGAGGTGTAGCTCTACTGTATAGACCAGCTTCAGACCAGTTAGAGAGAGGAGTAGCTCTAATGTATAGACCAGCTTCAGACCAGTTCGAGAGAGGTGTAGCTCTACTGTATTGACCAGCTTCAGACCAGTTAGAGAGGTGTAACTCTACTGTATTGACCAGCTTCAGAACAGTTAGAGAGAGGTGTAGCTCTACTGTATAGACCAGCTTCAGACCAGTTAGAGAGAGATGTAGCTCTACTGTATTGACCAGCTTCAGACCAGTTAGAGAGATGTGTAGCTCTACTGCATTGACCAGCGTCAGACCAGTTAGAGAGAGGTTTAGCTTCATTGTAAAGGCCACTTTTAAGCTACATTTCACAGTAATTTACATATGTTTACGTGGGCTATTTTTAGCACTTTTTGGGGATGGTTGGTTGTTTTCATTGCTTTACTGGGAAGCTTAGCAGAAGTAGACATGCTCATGTTATTGATGTTAGTGCAAGGTGAGTTGAACTTCCTACTAGGGCACACAGTGCTAACAGTATAACTCTGGTTCATTGGCCCATGATTACTGCATACAATAGCTGTAGTATCACAAGAGGTATTCAGGGCAGTTGAAGGGACATCAATTAGGTTACTTACTCTGTCTTCCAGCACACCTGAGATCATGTATATTTGCTGAAGCATTATGACAACTCTGCGACACAATGGTAGGTATTAACTGAGCTGGGCTTGGGTCATTGATAAGTCATTGTCTCAACACAACCTTATAATGCTGTGAAAGGATCCAGGAGCCCAAATGATTTGGGTGGATCATTTCCTCCTTATAAAACAAGCTTTGTTTCCAGAAGGTATCAGAATTGTCAGTAAATGTTCCACCCACAGAGCTGTAATAGTCTGGGAGCCAGTTATGGAAGTCTGCTGAACCGTTCAACGCCACCATTTAGGGAGGGCAGAGGACAGATATTATGGTCTGTTTGTTGGTATCAAGCAGAGAACCAATCAGTTCTTTGGAATCCATCTTCAGCTGTTCTGAGCTGCCCTTCATAATGTCATTGAATCCCACATTAACTATGATAGACTCAATTTCCTGATGCTGGTTTAAAATGTTAGGGAACAGCTTATTGATGTCCTGTACTTGTGCTCCAGGAACTGAGATATTTCTCACCGTTGAAAAGCCGGAGAAGGGGATAGAGCTGCCTAACCCTCACCTCACACGGAACCTTTAACGGGACCAGGAGAAGCAGATATAGGCCCATTGCTCCCACTGATCTGTTCATCCCACAGCAGGCAGCGCCCCGTCAGGTCCAGATAGAGGGAAAGGAGCCAAACTCTAAGCCGCTGCTGGAGTCAGTGTAGTTGGAGTCAGCGTAGTTGGAGTCAGCGTAGTTGGAGTCAGTGTAGTTGGAGTCAGCGTAGTTGGAGTCAGCGTAGTTGGAGTCAGCGTAGTCTTCTTTGCAGTATGCCGCCGCCTTCAGTTTCCACGACTTTGCGTTGATTGGAATAAACCTCTTGTTGTTATTTTTCTACTCCACTACAAAATGGAGGAGGAGAAGCAGATGGAGACGACTTTGTATGTAGGCAAGTTCCAGGTAGCACAGGCCATTCAGATAGGGACAGATGACAAGGTGAGGAAACATCCATCAGGCCCGATCGGCGTTCAGCCATAGGAGAGAGTTCTAATTGGCTTTTTCCCCATAAGTTCACAAATGATTAAAATTAGCTTGCTAAGGATAAATCAAATCAAATCACATTTTATTAGTCACATGCGCCGAAAACAACAAGTGTAGACCTTACAGTGAAATGCTTACTTACAAGCCCTTAACCAACAATACAGTTTAAAAAATAAAAGAATAATAAGAAATAAAAGGAACAAATAATTAAAGAGCAGCAGTAAAATAACAACAGCAAGACTATATTCAGGGGGTACCGGTACTGAGTCAATGTGCAGGGGCTCCGATTAATTGAGGCAATTGAGGTAATATGTACATGTAGGTAGAGTTATTAAAATGACTATGCATAGATAATAACAGAGAGTACCAGTGGCATAAAGGATGGGGCGGGTGGGGTGCAATGCAAATAGTCTAGGTAGCCATTTGATTAGAGGTTCAGGAGTCTTATGGCTTGGGGGTAGAAGCTGTTTTAGAAGCCTCTTGGTCCTAGACTTGGCGCACCGGTTCTGCTTGCCGTGCGGTAGCAGAGAGAACAGTCCATGACTAGGATTTCTGGAGTCTTTGACAATCTTTAGGGCCTTCCTCTGACACCGCCTGGTATAGAGGTCCTGGATGGCAGCAAGCTTGGCCCCAGTGATGTACTGGGCCGTAGGCACTACCCTCTGTCGTGCCTTGAGGTCAGAGGCTGAGCAGTTGCCATACCAGGCAGTGATGCAACCGGTCAGGATGCTCTCCACGGTGCAGCTGGAGAACCTTTTGAGGATCTGAATCTTTTCTCCTAAGGGGGAACAGCACTTTTCATGTCTGTCTTGTTGTTCTTGGACCATGTTAGTTTGTTGTTGATTTGGACACCAAGGTACTTGAAGCTCTCAACCTGCTCCACTACAGCCTTGTCGATGAGAATGGGGGCGTGCTCGGTCCTCCTTTTCCTGTAGTCAACAATCATCTAGCCACCTCATTCCTGTAATCCTCAACTAGCAAACAATTGCCGCATTGGATCTCCGGATTGTCAATCATGTCCCGGACAAGAGCGTAATAAACACAGCTTCTACAGCGCTGGAAACGTTCGTTAGCTATTCCAGGCGAAACGGTCTCCATTGAAATCTAGCTAGCTAGTTGGCTAATTGATAGCAGGTGTTGACACAAACACTTATGAACAAAATAGGCTGATGCAACAGGTTGTGGCGCAGGAGTTATCCGAGTTTGTGGCAGGAGTTCGTGGCAGGAAATTACTTGGTGAATGATGCTATGACTCAGTATGTAAAGTTTCACCTCTCTCCACATCTCTCCACTCAATTCCATTCAGCTTCTCTCAGATCCATTCAGCTTCTCTCAGATCCATTCAGCTTCTCTCAGATCCATTCAGCTTCTCTCAGATCCATTCAGCACCTCTCAGATCCATTCAGCTTCTCTCAGATCCATTCAGCTTCTCTCAGATCCATTCAGCTTCTCTCAGATCCATTCAGCGCCTCTCAGATCCATTCAGCTTCTCTCAGATCCATTCAGCTCCGCTCAGCACTTCTCAGCTCCACTCAGTTCCTCTCAGATCCATTCAGCTCCACTCAGCTCCTCTCAGATCCATTCAGCTCCGCTCAGCACTTCTCAGCTCCACTCAGCTCCTCTCAGATCCATTCAGATCCACTCAGCTCCACTCAGATCCACTCAGATCCCCTCAGCTCCACTCAGCTCCACTCAGCTCCCCTCAGCTCCGCTCAGCTCCACTCAGCTCCACTCAGATCCACTCAGCTCCATTCAGCTCCACTCAGCTCCACTCAGATCCACTCAGATCCACTCAGCTCCATTCAGCTCCACTCAGATCCACTCAGCTCCACTCAGATCCATTCAGCTCCAATTAGCTCCACTCATCTCCACTCAGCTCCACTCAGCTTCACTCAGATCCACTCAGATCCACTCAGCACCTCTCAGCTCCACTCAGCTCCACTCGGCTAAACTCAGCTCCACTCAGCTCCTCTCAGATCCATTTAGCTCCGCACAGCATCTCTCAGTACCTCTCAGCTCCACTCAGCTCCACTCAGCTCCAGTCAGCTAAACTCCGCTACACTCAGCTCCTCTCAGATCCATTCAGCTCCGCTCAGCACCTCTCAGCGCCACTCAGCTAAACTCAGGTTCACTCAGATCCGCTCTGCAGCTATTAGTTCCAGTAATGGGGCCTCTCATTAGATCCTTACAACTAGGGCAGTGTTCCAAATTGCACCATATTCCCTATAGAGTGCACTACTTTCGACCAGGGCCCATAGTAATGCACTAAAGAGGGTATAGGGTGTCTACTGTCAGAACAGGACGTTCATAAATAATAAAAACTTTTCCGATCAGACAGCCAGCTCTTACTTCTTACACCAAAAATGTTGTAATTGTTAATCTCTTAGTGTGAAACAAAAACAGTTCTCCTCAATGTCTTGACTTGATCACAACATTCCAGCCTGCAGCTCCGAGAGAGAGAGAGAGAGAGAGAGAGAGAGAGAGAGAGAGAGAGAGAGAGAGAGAGAGAGAGAGAGAGAGAGAGAGAGAGAAATAGAACGTCAGAAATCAGTTCAATATAATTGAAGAATCCATAGAATCTAACCGCTTATGGGAAAATTGGAACACACTAAACAAACAACACAAAGTGGAGTTGTATGAAAAAAACAGCTTCCATCTTTTTGCCCCCAATAACTACAGTGGGATATACATAAACAGCAACCTTGGGTTAAATCCTCTGCATTATCATTAACAGCGGACTTCTACATTTCTTTAGTGAAAACAATGTACTACCAAATGAACGTACGGCAGACCAAGTATTCACCCTGCACACGCTAATTGACAAACAAACAAACAGAAAACAAAGTCAAAGTGCTTTGTTGATTTAAAAGAAGGGGAAGCTTTGAACCAATAGGGCATGAGGGCTATAAGAAATCAATGCAAAGCGGTGTTGGGGAAAAACATATGATATGATAAAATCCATGTACACAAACAACAAGTGTTTGGTTGCACGTTTCTTCCAGAGGGCCGTAGGGTGAGACAGGGATGCAGTTTGAGCCCCACTCTTCAACATATATATCAACAAATTGGCAAGGTCACTAGAACAGTCTGCAGCACCCGGCCTCACCCTACTAGAATCTGAAGACAAATGTCTATTGTTTGCTGATCTGGTGCTTCTGTCCCCAACCAAGGAGGGCCTACAGCAGCACCTAGATATTCTGCACAGATTCTGTCAGACCTGGGACCTGGCAGTAAATAAGTAAGACAAAAATAATAGTGTTCCAAAAATGGTCCAGTCGCCAGGACCACATATACAAATTCCACCTAGTCACCATTGCCCTCGAGCACACAACAAACTATACCTACCTCGGCCTTAACATCAGCGCCACAGGTAACTTCCAGAAAGCTGTGATCGATCTGAAAGACAAGGCAAGAAGGGACATCCCAATTAGGATCTGGCTAAAAATACTTGAATAATTTATAGAACCTATTGCCCTTTATGGTTATGAGGTCTGGGGTCCGCTCACCAACCAAGAATTCACAAAATGGGACAAACACCAAATTGAGACTCTGCATGCATAAATCTGCAAAAACATCCTCTGTGTACAACCTAAAACACCAAATAATGCATATCAGAATTAGACCGATACCCGCTAATGAACAACATCCAGAAGAGAGACTAAATTCTACAACCACAATTCCCAAACCTTCCATAACAAAGCCATCACCTACAGAGAGATGAACCTGGAGAAGAGTCCCCTAAGCAAGCTGGTCCTGGGGCTCTGTTCACAAACACAAACACACCCCACAGTGCCCCAGGACAGCAACACAATTACACCCAACCAAATCATGAGAAAACAAAAAGATAATTAAATTACTTGACACATTATAAAGAATTTACCAAAAAACAGAGAAAACTAGAATGCTATTTGGCCCTAAACAGAGAGTACACAGTGGCAGAATACCTGACCACTGTGACTGACCCAAACTTAAGGAAAGCTTTGACTATGTACAGACTCAGTGAGCATAGCCTTACTATTGAGAAAGGCCGCCGTAGGCAGACATGGCTCTCAAGAGAAGACAGGCTATGTGCTCACTGCCCACAAAATGAGGTGGAAACTGAGCTGCACTTCCTGACCTCCTGCCAAATGTATGACCATATTAGAAACACATATTTCCCTCAGATTACACAGACCCACAAAGAATTCGAAAACAAACCCAATGTTGATAAATACTAGCACTCCATCACAGCAGTAAGATTTGTGACCTGTTGCCAGAAAAGAAGGGCAACCAGTGAAGAACAACACTATTGTAAATACAACCCATCTTTATGTTTATTTATTTTCGTTTCATGCTTGAACTATTTGCACATCTTTAAAAACACTAAAACACAACATAACAAAACATATGAAATGTCTCTTTGTGTTTACTGATCATCATTGATTGTTTATTTCACTTTTTTAAATGATCTATTTCACTTGCTTTGGTAATGTAAACATATGTTTCACCTGTCAATAAAGCCCTTTGAATTTAATTAAATTGAATGATAGAGACTGTAACGTGAAGTACAGCAAGCAGAGAGGATGTGTCCCTAATGACACCCTATTCATTAAAGTGGCCATGGGGCTCTGGTCAAAAGTAGTGCAGGTATATAGGGAATAGGGTGCCACTTGGGAAGCATTTTACTCTCTACCTCCAACCTCCTCCACCCTCCTACTCGTCGTCCTCCACCTCTCTACCTCCAACCTCCACCATCTTACTCTCCTGCTCCAGCCTCTCTCACTCCTCCTCTCCTCCTCCTTCACCCTCTCTTCCTCCTCTCGCTCTCCGTTCTCCTCCTCTCCTCAATCCTCTCTCTCCTCCTCTCCCTCTCCATCCTCCTCCTCTCCCTCCTCTTCTCCCTCCTCCACCCTCTCTCCCTCCTCCTCCTCTCCCTCCTCCGCTCCTCCATCCTCTCTCCCTCCTTCCTCTCCTCCTTTCCTCCACCGTCTCTCCCTCCTCCTCTCCTCCTCCTCCACACTCTCTCCCTCCTCTTCTCCTCCACCCTCTCTCCCTCCTCCTCTCCTTCACCGTCTCTCCCTCCTCCTCTCCTCCACCCTCTCTCTCCTCTTCTCCTCCACCCTCTCTCCCTCCTCCTCTCCTCCACCCTCTCCCTCCTCCTCTCCTCCTCTCTCCCTCCCTCCTCCTCTCCTCCACCCCTCCCTCCTCCTCTCCTCCACCCTCTCTCCCTCCTCCTCTCCTCCACCCTCTCTCCCCCTCCTCTCTCCTCCACCGTCTCTCCCTCCTCCTCTCCTCTCCTCCACACTCTCTCCCTCCTCTTCTCCTCCACCCTCTCTCCCTCCTCCTCTCCTTCACCGTCTCTCCCTCCTCTTCTCCTCCACCCTCTCTCCCTCCTCCTCTCCTCCATCCTCTCTCCCTCCTTCCTCTCCTCCTTTCCTCCACCGTCTCTCCCTCCTCCTCTCCTCCTCCTCCACCTCTCTCCCTCCTCTTCTCCTTCACCGTCTCTCCCTCCTCTTCTCCTTCACCCTCTCTCCCTCCTCCTCTTCTCCTTCACCCTCTCTCCCTCCTCTTCTCCTTCACCCTCTCTCCCTCCTCTTCTCCTTCACCCTCTCTCCCTCCTCTTCTCCTTCACCCTCTCTCCCTCCTCCTCTTCTCCTTCACCCTCTCTCCCTCCTTCTCCTTCACCCCTCTCCCTCCTCTTCTCCTTCACCCTCTCTCCCTCCTCTTCTCCTTCACCCTCTCTCCCTCCTCCTCTTCTCCCCACCCTCTCTCCCTCCTCTTCTCCTTCACCCTCTCTCCCTCCTCTTCTCCTCCACCCTCTCTCCCTCCTCCTCTTCTCCTTCACCCTCTCTCCCTCCTCTTCTCCTCCACCCTCTCTCCCTCCTCTTCTCCTCCACCCTCTCTCCCTCCTCCTCTTCTCCTTCACCCTCTCTCCCTCCTCTTCTCCTCCCCCACCCTCTCTCCCTCCTCCTCTTCTCCTCCTTCACCCTCTCTCCCTCCTCTTCTCCTCCACCCTCTCTCCCTCCTCTTCTCCTCCACCCTCTCTCCCTCCTCCTCTTCTCCTCCACCCTCTCTCCCTCCTCCTCTTCCCCCTTCACCCTCTCTCCCTCCTCCTCCTCCACCCTCTCTCCCTCCTCCTCTTCTCCTTCACCCTCTCTCCCTCCTCCTCTTCTCCTTCACCCTCTCTCCCTCCTCCTCCTTCTCCTTCACCCTCTCTCCCTCCTCTTCTCCTTCACCCTCTCTCCCTCCTCTTCTCCTTCACCCTCTCTCCCTCCTCTTCTCCTTCACCCTCTCTCCCTCCTCTTCTCCTTCACCCTCTCTCCCTCCTCTTCTCCTCCACCCTCTCTCCCTCCTCTTCTCCTTCACCCTCTCTCCCTCCTCTTCTCCTCCACCCTCTCTCCCTCCTCTTCTCCCCCACCCCTCTCCTCCTCCTCCTCCTCTCCCTCCTCCCTCCTCCTCCTCTCCCTCCACCCTCCTCTCCCTCCTCCTCTTCTCCCCCACCCATGTGTTATAGATATTCTAGATATACTAATATTTATTTAAAAATAGATTTGCAACAAATTAAATAAAGCTGTTCAATTGGAAGAGGAACCTATTGATATGTACGGTATGGTACATGGGGAACCTAGTCTGAATGCTTTCAATTGAAACTGAATCAGAGAGGTGCAGAAGGCTGCCTTAAGCGATGTCATCGTCACTCAGAGAGAAGTTGTTAAGTGCCTTGCTCAGTGGCAGAACAGCAGAATTTTCCACCTTGGGGATTCAAACAAGCAACCTTTTGGGTTACTGTCCCAATGCTCTAACAGCTACATTACTGCCAGGCTACCTGCCACCCCTATGCTAATGATTTGCCTGTGTGTGTTTGTGTAGGCGTACAGTGCCGTACGGTATGTCCAGCTACAGAAGCTCCCAGCGTGTACGTCGCTTCAGTGAGAGGAGGAGGAGGAGGAGGAGGAGGAGGAGGAGGAGGAGGAGGAGGAGGAGGAGGAGGAGGAGGAGGAGGAGGAGGAGGAGGAAGAGGAGGAGGAGGAGGGAAGGAATCACAGCGCTGTGTGTGTGCAGAGCAGACGGACATGGAGTGCAGCAGATTCTGCATTGACAGGTTGGTACACACACACACACACACACCACACACACACACACACACCACACACCACACACCACACACCACACACACACACACACACACACACCACACACACACCACACACCACACACCACACACCACACACCACACACACACACACACACACACACACCACACACACACACACACACACACACCACACACCACACACACACACACACCACACACCACACACCACACACCACACACCACACACACACACACACACCACACACACACACACACACACACCACACACACACACCACACACACACACCACAGACAAGTCATGTTTTGATATAATTTCTTATTTCGTATTCCTCTGTGGCTGTAATGAAGAGTTTAGGACTAAGTACTACTCCACTGTACAACAGTATTGATATTCAGATCACACACTCAACCAAGGCCTGTTTCAATGAGGATAGCAGACTTTAGAATGCCGTTTTCCTTGCCAATTGATTTAACGCATGCACACACATAGACACTTATGTGGCTTTTATCAGATTTAAATGACAGATTTACAAAATTGTCTTCAAACATCAGCTAAAGCTGACAGGTCTAGGTCCTACCACATCAGCTATATATTAGATGGTTTAGGCCCCATCAGGTCAGTGGATTCACATATCCAATGTTACCTTTCAATTTCAGACACTTTTTTTCACATCACACTTGGATATTAACTGATTAGCCAACCTGTGAATGCTTTAGAGACAAGATTAGCTCTTTGATTCTGCTGTCAGTAAGTAGATCTATCTTCTACCCTGTCTTATCTGTCCAACACGACGCCTGCTGAGACATACTGCAGAGGCTTGTTGTGCATTCTCCTCCCTTGCCCTGCCTCTGGCAGTTAACTCAACTCAGTCAATGATGTTGGAGGCTATTCTATCCCAGACAACTAGAAACTATTCTATCCCAGCCAGCTAGAGACTATTCTATCCCAGACAGCTAGAGACTATTCTATCCAGGACATCTAGAGACTATTCTATCCAGGACAGCTAGAGACTATTCTATCCAGGACAGCTAGAGACTATTCTATCCCAGACAGCTAGAGACTATTCTATCCCAGACAGCTAGAGACTGTCTTATCCAGTACAGCTAGAGACTATTCTATCCAGGAGATCTAGATAATAGAGACTATTCTATCCAGGACAAATAGAGACTATTCTATCCCAGACATCTAGATAAGAGACTATTCTATCCAGGACAGATAGAGACTATTCTATCCCAGACAGCTAGAGACTATTCTATCCCAGACAGCTAGAGACTGTCCTATCCAGTACAGCTAGAGACTATTCTATCCAGGACATCTAGATAATAGAGACTATTCTATCCAGGACAGATAGAGACTCTTCTATCCCAGACAGCTAGAGACTATTCTATCCCAGACAGCTAGAGACTATCCTATCCAGTACAGCTAGAGACTATTCTATCCAGGACAGCTAGAAACGATTCTATCCCAGACAGCTAGAGACTATTCTATCCAGGACAGCTAGAAACGATTCCATCCAGGACAGGTAGAGACTATTCTATCCCAGACAGCTAGAGACTATCCTATCCAGTACAGCTAGAGACTATTCAATCCAGGACATCTAGAGACTATTCTATCCAGGACATCTAGAGACTATTCTATCCAGGACAGGTAGAGACTATTCTATCCAGGACAGGTAGAGACTATTCTATCCCAGACAGCCAGAGACTATCCTATCCTGTACAGCTAGAGACTATTCTATCCAGAACATCTAGAGACTATTCTATCCAGGACATCTAGAGACTATTATCTATTATATCCAGGACAGCAAGATACTATTATATTTAGGAGAGCTAGAGACTATAGGATTACAGACTGTAAGTGACTATTCTGTCTTTCCTCTCCCCAGGCAGAGGTTACGGTAGTCACCTGAACAGGAGAAACACATGTCCTGTGTCTACCTGCCCTAACACATCTTCAACCCGAGTACAACAACTGATACCTTCTACAGCAACAACTCCAGACTGATACCTGCTACAGCAACAACTACAGTTCAACTACAGACTGATACCTGCTACAGCAACAACTACAAACTGATACCTGTTACAGCAACAACTACAGACTGATACCTGATACATCAACAACTACACACTGATACCTGCTACAGCAACAACTACAGACTGATACCTGATACAGCAACAACTACACACTGATACCTGCTACAGCAACAACTACAGACTGATACCTTCTATGGCAACAACTACAGTTCAACTACAGACTGTTACCTGATACAGCAACAACTACAGACTGATACCAGTTACAGCAACAACTACAGACTGATACCTGCTACAGAAACAACTACAGTTCAACTACAGACTGAAACCTGCTTTCAGCAACAACTACAGACTGATACCTGCTACAGCAACAACTACAGACTGATATCTGCTTTCAGCAACAACTACAGTTAAACTAAAGACTATCAGTCAAAGGAACAACATAACTACAGACTGATACCTGCTACAGCATCAACTACAGACTGTTACCTGCTACAGCAACAACTACAGACTGAGACCTGCTACAGCAACAACTACAGACTGATACCTGCTACAGCAACAACTACAGTTCAACTACAGACTGAAACCTGCTACAGCAACAACTACAGACTGATACCTGTTACAGCAACAACTACAGACTGATACCTGTTACAGCATCAACTACAGACTGATACCTGTTACAGCAACAACTACAGTTCAACTACAAATTGATACCTGCTTCAGCAACAACTACAGACTGATACCTGATACAGCAACAACAAAGTTCAACTACAGACTGATACCTGCTTTCAGCAACAACTACAGTTCAACTACAGACTGATACCTGTTACAGCATCAACTACAGACTGAGACCTGCTACAGCATCAACTACAGACTGATACATGATACAGCAACAACTACAGACTGATATCTGCTTTCAGCAACAACCACAGTTAAACTACAGACAGTTAAACTACAGACAGTTAAACTACAGTTAAACTATCAGTCAAAGGAACAACATAACTACAGACTGATACCTGCTACAGCATCAACTACAGACTGATACATGATACAGCAACAACTACAGACTGTTACCTGCTACAGCAACAACTACAGACTGAGACCTGCTACAGCATCAACTACAGACTGATACATGATACAGCAACAACTACAGACTGAGACCTGCTACAGCAACAACTACAGTTCAACTACAGACTGAAACCTGCTACAGCATCAACTACAGACTGATACCTGTTACAGCAACAACTACAGACTGATACCTGTTACAGCAACAACTACAGTTCAACTACAAATTGATACCTGCTTCAGCAACAACTACAGACTGATACCTGATACAGCAACAACAAAGTTCAACTACAGACTGATACCTGCTTTCAGCAACAACTACAGTTCAACTACAGACTGATACCTGTTACAGCAACAACTACAGACTGATACCTGCTTTCAGCAACAACTACAGACTGGTACCTGCTACAGCATCAACTACAGACTGATACATGATACAGCATCAACTACAGACTGATACATGATACAGCAACAACTAAAGACTGATACCTGCTACAGCAACAACTACAGTTCAACTACAGACTGAAACCTGCTACAGCAACAACTACAGACTGATACCTGCTACAGCAACAACTACAGTTCAACTACAGACTGAAACCTGCTACAGCAACAACTACAGACTGATACCTGCTACAGCAACAACTACAGTTCAACTACAGACTGCAACCTGTTACAGCAACAACTACAGACTGATACCTGCTACAACAACAACTACAGTTCAACTACAGACTGATACCCTGTTACAGCAACAACTACAGACTGATACCTGCTTTCAGCAACAACTACAGACTGATACCTGTTACAGCAACAACTACAGTTCAACTACAAATTGATACCTGCTTCAGCAACAACTACAGACTGATACCTGATACAGCAACAACAAAGTTCAACTACAGACTGATACCTGATACAGCAAGGAACAACATATCTACAGAGAGACAACTGGAAACCCTTGGCTTTTTAATGATATGTGGCGGAACAGTGTACATACATTTCTTCTGATATATTAGATTTTTCATATAGCACCTGTTGCTGGACTGAATGCCTTGTTATGCAGCTGATGATATCTTCTAGAGGAATTGCATACCTCCAGAAAGAAACCTGAAAAACAAAACTTCCTCCCAAGATGTCTAATATATAGCAGACCAGCATATATATTTCCACAGATATATGTGGTAGTGAGCATTTCCTGTAACCGACCTATAGCCAGCGGACGTAATGACAACTACTACTTTAATGTAATGACAACTACTACTTTTTTTTTGTCCACAACCCCAACAAGCTGACCTGAAGGAGGACTGGTTAGCTGTAAGGGAGAGACATCTAGGACTTAAAGGTCATTTGTCTGGCCTGCATAATCAGGAATGTCAGATCCAGGGAAGAACTCTGGCATTGGAGCTGAAAGACCTATACACAGAATGTTCATCTGAGTGGATGGACTGCAACCTCAGAGGTTTTACCAGGATACATAAGCACAAATACTTTGTTCCTCTGTTTCCTTTACTCCTCTTGGTGTAGATCTGTGCTCCTCTACTACTCCTGGTGTGGCTCTGTGCTCCTCTACTACTCCTGGTGTGGCTCTGTGCTCCTCTACTACTCCTGGTGTGGCTCTGTGCTCCTCTACTACTCCTGGTGTGGCTCTGTGCTCCTCTACTACTCCTGGTGTAGATCTGTGCTCCTTTACTACTCGTGGTGTAGATCTGTGCTCCTCTACTACTCCTGGTGTGGCTCTGTGCTCCTCTACTACTCCTGGTGTGGCTCTGTGCTCCTCTACTAATCCTGGTGTGGCTCTGTGCTCCTTTACTACTCCTGATGTAGATCTGTGCTCCTCTACTACTCCTGGTGTGGCTCTGTGCTCCTCTACTTCTCCTGGTGTAGATCTGTGCTCCTCTACTACTCCTGGTGTAGATCTGTGCTCCTCTATGACTCCTGGTGTAGATCTGTGCTCCTCTACTACTCCTGGTGTGGCTCTGTGCTCCTCTACTACTCCTGGTGTGGCTCTGTGCTCCTCTACTACTCCTGGTGTGGCTCTGTGCTCCTCTACTACTCCTGGTGTAGATCTGTGATCCTCTATGACTCCTGGTGTGGCTCTGTGATCCTCTACGACTCCTGGTGTGGATCTGTGATCCTCTACGACTCCTGGTGTGGATCTGTGCTCCATCACTCCACATCTTTTCAGACTGCTAGCTAATTTTTGTTGCTTACACAAATCATATAGAATGTGTTAGCTTCTGTTAGCTAACAATCACAAACTGTTCGCCTGGTTGAACGCACCCCTGGTGTTGATCTGTGCTCCTCTACTACTCCTGGTGTTGATCTGTGCTCATCCAGAGATACAGTGAGACTGGCTAACCACTAATGACTAACCGCTGCGTTGGACGTGGCTTTATAAACAGACTTGAAATGGAGGGATGGTGTCCATTAATATAAAGTTGATATTTTCTTCCTGTAGAACGAATACCAGAACTACATGCTGTGACCTGTAATTATGGATGCTATACGTATTCAATAGAAACCATATTATGTACCTATTGTATCTATTGTATTCCAACACATGTCTTAACGAATAATGTCTCAAGTTATGAATGCCAGGACTTTACAAAATTAATTTCCATGTTTAAAAATGTACTAGTTATGTTCACTCAGTCAACTCACCAAAGCCACGTTTAGTTTAAACCAGATTACTGTTCACTAGGCAAAATTCTGGTAATTTTCCCCAAATCCTGGTTGGAATCCCCTAATCAGGCAGGAATAATCAGGTCATTCAGAATCCACTTACCAGAATTTTGGGAAAAAAATTGTAATTTTGGCAAAGTTACTGGAACTTTTGGAAAATTATTGGAATTTTGAAAACCTAACCAGGACCATGGATCCCCTCAGAAACTCCCATGGATCCCCTCAGAAACTCTAACCAGGACCATGGGTCTCCTCAGAAACTCTAACCAGGACCATGGATCCCTTCAGAAACCCTAACCAGGACCATGGATCTCCTCTGAAAACCTAACCAGGACCATGGGTCTCCTCAGAAACCCTAACCAGGACCATGGATCCCCTCAGAAACCCTAACCAGGACCATGGATCCCCCCAGAAACCCTAACCAGGACCATGGATCCCCTTAGAAAACCTAACCAGGACCATGGATCCCTTCAGAAACCCTAACCAGGACCATGGATCCCCTCAGAAACCCTAACCAGGACCATGGATCCCTTCAGAAACCCTAACCAGGACTACCCTCAGAGTCGTCCATTTATTTCACTCTGATAACAGGAAATAACGTATTCCACGCCAGGCTTCGTTAGTGCTGATATTATTATTGTTACAGATGCTGTCAAATATATTAGCACCCTTGCACTTTACAATGGAGCAGAATGTTCCGTTTCTTATTTTCAAAACTGGTTGAATTACTATTTATACCCTGTAGTCTCCTGCTACTTACCACAGGTGAGAAACATTACATTTAACCAGAATGACTGCCTCCAACCAAATTAATTTATATAATTTAGTTCAGGTCATTTTTTTTACTTTTAATTGAAAAATCTCCATTTCATTTTTGATCATAGATAAATCAAACAATGCATGTATAAACACCAAAAGTTATTTTCAAGTTCAACTTGTTTTAGAAGAAATTGTCAATCATGCAAGGGTGAATATTTGACTGTATCACATCTATAAGACACGGTGTATATCTTGAGAGATTGATCCTACTAAAGCTCGGGTTGACTGCGGAAACTTCTAGTTCCCTTCAAAACTCATATTTAACTTTGAGACTAAGCTACAGGAGGTACTGAAATACTTTGTGTGAGTTTATATACTGTGTATAGTATAGTATTGATACACTGCTGTAATCTGTGTAACTTGCATGTTTGCGTTACTAACATGGGCTGTGTCCCAAATGACATCTGACCAGGGCCCGTAGTTCTCCGGTCAACATTACGGCACTACACAGGCACTCGGATATCATTTGGGACACAAGCCATAGACATATTAGCTTGTTATAATTGTATAGATTATGTAACATCTATACGGGAGATAAATACCATGTTCAACCAGACTATGAGACATAGTCAGCTTTTCAACTACCAGCTAAAAAAGCATTCTAGATTGTCTTTGAAACATCCAACAGCTACCTTCAAAGATACACGTACAAGGAAACACTGAATCAGCTTGAATATTTCAGATAGGTTGTAGCTTCCATAAATGTAATTGCCTGCATCATTTCCAATCCCCCCATATATATATTTTTTTTTTGGTAAATGTATATATAAAATATATATATATTTTTTAAAATATATTTTCCTTTGTTATTTTCCCCCTAACCCGACCACCACCCCGCCTAATTGAAGTTAACTAGTGGACAACAACACTTAGGCTTCTACTTCCAGCTTATACAGCACATTCAGAAAGTATTCAGGCCCCTTGACTTTTTCCACATTTTGTTACGTTACAGCCTTGTTTTATTTTAATTGTTTAAACGGAGCAAAGTAAAGAGAGATTGTTGATGAAAACCTGCTCCAGAGAGCTCAGGATCTCAGACTGGGGCAAAGGTTCACCTTCCAACAGGACAACGACCCTAAGCACACAGCCAAAACAATGCAGGAGTGGCTTCGAGACAAGTCTTTGAATGTCCTTGAATGGCCCAGCCAGAGCCATGAACCGAATCGAACATCTCTGGAAAGACCTGAAAATAAATGTTCAGCGACACTCCCCATCCAACCTGACAGTGCTTGAGAGGATCTGCAGAAAAGAATGGGAGAAACTCCCCAAATACAGGTGTGCCAAGCTTGTAGCGTCATACCCAAGAAGACTCAAGGCTGTAATCTCTGCCAAAGGTGCTTCAACAAATTACTGAGTAAAGGGTCTGAATATTTCTGTAAATGTGATATTTCCGTTTTTATTTGTAGTAAATTTGCAAACATTTAAAAAAAAAAACATGTTTTGCTATGTCATTATCGGGGGGTCATTATGGGGTATTGTGATGTCATTATCGGGTATTGTGATGTCATTATGTGGTATTGTGATGTCATTATCGGGTATTGTGTGTGAATTGATGAGGGAGAAAAAATAAATGTAATCCATTGTAGAATGTCTGAAACGTAACAAAATGTGTAAAAAGTCAAGGGGTCTGAATACTTTCCGAATGCCTTGTACATACTACAGTATATACATTTTACAGACGCAGTATATTTTATTTAGTTATCTTTTGTTTGTTTTTAGTCCCATCCTTCAGCTACCCTCAACCCCTAACCCCTATCTCTGAAGACCATCCAGTTTCTATTTGCCATTTATTTTTCAACTGTGCTGTTTCACAAAAGTTCTGAACATATATACAGCACCCAGAATTACAAATGACATCTGTATGTGAATCAAATAAAGAG
Source organism: Oncorhynchus tshawytscha (assembly GCF_018296145.1). NCBI lineage: Eukaryota > Metazoa > Chordata > Actinopteri > Salmoniformes > Salmonidae > Oncorhynchus > Oncorhynchus tshawytscha. The sequence continues at coordinate 44,325 of NW_024608936.1, forward strand.
TTTGATTATTTACTCATGTTTTCATTTCTTAATAATAATTTAATAATAATTATTATTTGCTAATTTGTTACAGTATAGTGAGACGGACAGGAATCAGCAGTAGCTACAGAACAAAAAACGAACCAGAACTTAGAGAAAACACAACAACCACAGCAGTTCGTTCTATAGCCAAATCATTTCTTAAGACACCTGGGAACAATTTTGAGAGCCCTCAACTTCTGGCTGAAATTTAATCAAGTTAAATATCTTTGAGCTTATCCAATATTTGCTCTCTGTTTCAATAAGATTGGGAACTATATAGGCTACCGTCTGCCACAGAAGGGGTAGAATTCATCTAGTCCTTAAGCATCTGGATTGTTGTTGTCTTGGAATGTACCCTCAATATGCCCTTCTAGCACAAAGCCAAGGAACGGCAGATATCATGGTTAAAAATCTATCCCTTTGTAAATGAATTGTCTAACATTATAAGTTTCTATGCTTGCAAATAGTCCACGTTTGCAGGTCTGCAAATAGTCCACGTTTGTAGGATGTGAATAGTCCAAGTTTGTAGGATGTGAATAGTCCATGTTTGTATCGCTGAATCGTCCTGATATGTAGGACTGTATTTTCTATGTTTGTTGTTTCCTTGGGACTGAGATGTTTACCCCCTATGAATTTACCTATGACTGATGCAGCGTGACAAAAGAGCAGGTGATCTTAATGTTTTGTACACTCAGAGTATTTTGGACTTTTCGGTTATTTTCAGGCTGAAAGGTCTCCCGGTGTCGGTTGGAAAGCAGACTGAACCAGGTTTTCCTCAAGAATTGTGCCTGTGCTCTATTCTCTATTCTCTCTTTTTATCCACAATGAAAATAAGCTGTTAAGCTTTAGGGTGTTATACTTGAAGATGTTATTTTTATAGTTTAGGAAGGATGCCTGTATCTTTGTAGTGACTAGGTGTATTGATACACCATCCAAAGTGTAATTAATAACTTCACCAAGCTCAAAAGGATATTCAATGTCTGCTTTTTCTGTATTTTTACCTATCTACCAATAGGAGCCCTTCTTTGCGAGGCAATGGAAAACCTCCCTGGTCTTTGTGGTTGAATCTGTGTTTATACGTTCACTGCTCGACTGAGGGACCGTACAGATAATTGTATGTGTGGGGTACATAGATGACGTAGTCATTCAAAAACCACTATTATTGCACAGAGTGAGTCCATGCAACTTATTGTGTGACTTGTTAAGCACATTTTTACTCCTGAACTTATTTAGGCTTGCGATAACAACGGATTTGAATGCTTATTGACTCAAGACATTTCAGCTTTTCATTTTTTATTAATTTGTAAAGATTTACCCCCAGAGGTGTACATCAGAGGTTCCTCAACTTTTTTCACCAGGGCCCCCATTTCACATAATTGTTTCAAATAATTATTTATTGAGATATATGATTTGTTTCATTTGAGGGACCTAGGGAAAAGCTAATTTCCTGTACGTAGTTTAACTCAATAAATATTTTAGGTAGGCTATTTTATGATAATAATAATAGTAATAATGATTTTTATTTTATAATAATGATAATATTAATTGATAATAATAATGGATAAGGAAAATAAAGTCTAGAACTGATTTCCCCAAAATGTTATTCCTCTACAAAATATGTTTTATATTATTATTTATATGAACCCTCAATTGTATTATACATATTATTTATTACAGAAAGTGATTTGATCAGTTGATAGTCAATTCTAGACTTTATTTTACTTATCCATTATTATTATGAATTAATATTATCATTAATTTTTTTAAATCATTATTATTATTATTATCATAAAATAGCCTACCTAAAAATGTGCTTAATAAGTCACATATCGAACCCAGAAGCAGACCAGGACAAGGAGAGTAGGAAGAAGGTGAGTATTTATTTACAAGTGAATGTGAATGGGTAGATATATCCAGGTGGCGTAGCGGGCAGCGGTGGTGAGTTGATGGGAGTAAATAGGTGGATCCAATGGGGAAGCGGAATCCTCCGACGACCAGGCGGGAATGGGGTAAATGATCCGGGTGAGTAACTGAAGACAGAACAAACGGAGGTAAGTTTAAGGCAAGCAATACGTAAAAAACAACAAAACAAATTCTATCCAACTTGAGGCTGATACTATGGCACAACATACTGTTCATGGCTAACGATCCGGCAGGGAATGGATGTCAGGTCCGGGCTTATGAAGAGGAGAGATGATGATCAGGACCAGGTGTGCAGATAGCTGATGGGATACAGGTGCGGGTAATCAGAACTCCCAACTGGCTACATTGCCCGGCAACCAGACAGGGTGCGTTCCAGGACGCCGGAAAAACACTCCAGGACAGAACACAGGCAAAAACAGACTCAGGAAACGGGATTCGTGACAGTACCCCCCCCTCCGACGAACGCCACCGGGCGGACTACCCGGAGCGCCAGGGTGGAGGCGGTAAAAGTCACGAAGCAGGTCATCGTCAAGGATCTGACGCCGAGGAATCCAACTCCTCTCCTCAGGACCATATCCTTCCCAATCCACTAAATACTGGAACCCTCGACCCCGCCGTCTGGAGTCCATGATGCGGCGCACCGTGTAGACAGGACCACCTCCGATCATCCGAGGAGGAGGAGGACGAGGAGGAGGGGGCAACAGAGGACTGAGGAGAACCGGCTTGAGGCAGGAGACATGAAAGGTGGGATGTACTCTTAGTGTAGCAGGCAACTTGAGTCGGACCACAACAGGATTAATGATCTTCTCCACTACAAACGGACCAATGAACTTCGGTGACAGTTTCCTCGACTCAGTCCGTAGAGGAAGATCCCGTGTAGCCAACCAAACCCTATCTCCAACGGTATAAGCGGGGGCAGGAATACGGCGACGATTCGCCTGGATCTGATACCGGTCAGAAACCTTAAGGAGGGCCTTCCTGGCCCGATGCCAGGTGCGGTGGCAACGACGAATGTGGGTCTGGACAGAAGGAACCGAGAGATCCCGCTCCTGAGAAGGAAACAAGGGAGGTTGGTAACCGTACAGGCACTGGAAGGGAGACATCCCAGTGGCAGATGAAGGGAGAGTATTATGAGCATACTCGACCCAGGGTAATTGAGAGGACCAAGAGGTGGGATCAGAGGAAACAAGACAGCGCAGCGTGGACTCCATCTTCTGGTTGGCTCTCTCCGCCTGACCATTAGATTGGGGGTGAAATCCAGATGTGAGACTGACTGTAGCTCCAATGGCCAAACAGAAGGATTTCCAGACAGCAGAGGTAAACTGAGGACCACGGTCAGAAACAATGTCACAGGGCAACCCGTGGACCCTGAACACCTCCCTAACCAGGATCTCGGACGTCTCAGTGGCAGAAGGCAGCTTGGAGAGGGGAACAAAGTGGGCAAACTTGCTGAATCTATCCAATGGTCAGAATAACCGTGTTACCAACAGAAGAGGGCAACCCCGTGACAAAATCCAGGGCCAGATGCGACCAAGGTCGCCGGGGAATAGGTAGGGGGTGAAGAAGCCCAGAGCTGGCCCGATTGGTACTCTTATTCTGCGCACAAACAGGACAAGCGGCAACAAACCTCCGGGTATCTTCTCCCATGGCAGGCCACCAAAATCGTCTGCGCAGTACGCCATAGTCCGAGCAACACCAGGGTGACAAGCTATCTTGCTGGCGTGGGACCACTGAAGGACAGCAGAACGAACCGACTCAGGCACGAACAACCGACCGGGTGGACCGTTATCGGGCCCGGGCTGTGTCCGAAGAGCCGCCATCACCTCCTCCTCAATCCTCCATGTAACGGCTCCCACGACAACGTTCTGGGGAAGAATCGTCTCAGTCTTGGCCCCACTCTCCTCCGTCTTGGAGAACATCCGGGACAGGGCGTCCGCCTTCCCGTTCTTCGACCCAGGTCGGAACGTCAGGGAAAAATTGAAGCGTCCAAAAAACAAAGCCCACCGGGCCTGACGGGAGTTGAGACGTTTAGCCGATTGCACGTAAGCCAGATTCTTGTGGTCAGTCCAGACCACAAACGGTTGCTCCGCTCCCTCCAACCAGTGACGCCACTCCTCCAAGGCAAGCTTCACAGCGAGAAGCTCCCGGTTACCCACATCGTAGTTTCTTTCAGCTGGAGAAAGACGACAAGAGTAGAAGGCGCAGGGATGGAGTTTACCGTCAGTGGAGCTACGCTGGGACAGGATGGCGCCCACCCCCACATCAGACGCATCCACCTCCACAACGAACTGACGGGAAGTGTCAGGTTGGGAGAGAATCGGGGCGTTGGTGAATCGGCTCTTCAAATCTAGAAATGCTCGGTCTGCCTCAGGAGACCAATAGAACTTTCTGGTGCAAGACGTCAGTACAGTTAAAGGGGCGGCCACCCGGCTGTAATCACGGATAAACCTCTGATAAAAATTTGCAAACCCCAGGAATCTCTGGAGCTGCAATCTCGTACCGGGCTGGACCCAATCCCGAACCGCCCAAACCTTCTCTTGGTCCATCTTGATCTCTCCCCTGGAGATGATGTACCCGAGGAAGGACGTCGTGTGGGCGTGAAAATCGCACTTCTCAGCCTTCACGAACAGACGGTTCTCCAATAACCGCTGCAGGACCTGCTTGACATGCTGAACGTGGCTAGAAAGCTCCTTCGAGAAGATGAGGATATCATCCAGGTAAACGAACACAAAAATACCAATCATATCTCTCAGAACGTCATTCACCATACTTTGGAACACAGCAGGAGCGTTGGTCAGTCCAAACGGCATCACCTGGTACTCGAAATGTCCCATCGGAGTATTGAACCCAGTCAACCACTCGTCCCCCTCTTTGATCCGAACCAAATGATAAGCATTACGTAAATCAAGCTTCGTAAAAACCGTAGCACCCTGTAAAGAATCGAAAGCCGAGCTCATCAAGGGCAGGGGATACTTGTTCTTGACCGTAATATCATTCAAACCCCGATAATCAATACACGGTCGAAGAGAGCCATCCTTCTTGCTCACAAAAAAAAATCCTGCTCCCAGAGGTGATGACGAGGGCCGAATGAGACTTGCAGCTAGAGACTCCTTGATGTAGGTCTCCAAGGCCTCACGTTCAGGTCGAGAGATACTGTATAACCGTCCCTTGGGAAAGGCGGCTCCAGGAAACAGATTAATCGCACAGTCATAAGGTCGGTGGGGAGGAAGGGACTGAGCCTTCTGTTTACTGAATACTTCACCCAACTCGTGATATGTTTCTGGAACCAGGGACAAATCAGGAGGAGCAGAGTCACTGACCTGACTGGAAACGGCAGGAGAACAGGCAGTCCTAAGACAGTTAGCATGACAATCAATGCTCCAACTAGTTACCTTACCCGTCACCCAATCAAACGAGGGATTGTGTTCCTTCAGCCAGGGGTAACCAAGAACCAGAGGAACATGGGGCGAGGACAGAATGAAGAAGGAGATAAACTCTGAATGATTCCCGACAACAACATCTTAACCGGTTCAGTCCTCATAGTGATCCGTGCCAGACTACTGCCGTTCAGAGTGGTTGCTTCAATGGCTTCCGGCAATTGCTCCTTGGAAAGCCCCAGCTGTTCCACCAAGTCGGCATCAATAAAGCTGCCATCGGCACCTGAATCGATAAAAGCGTTCATCTCTAAGCTCTGATCCTTATTCATAAGGGTCGCAGGAAAACGGGGTCTGACAGGATTCTTGAGAGGTTGAAACTGGCTCGCTAAAATTCCTCCCAAAACTAGCGAGCCGGGCAGTTTAACGAGCGCTGTGGACAAGCGGAGATGTAATGTCCTGAGCTACCACAGTAGAGACAGCTGTTGGTCTCACGTCTACGTTGGCGCTCCTCCTTAGTTAGCCCGTGTCGCCCCACTTGCATTGGTTCAGGATCTGGTGGCAAGACCCCTCCACTAATCCCGTGTGGGGAATAACGATCAATACGTTCTGGTTCACTTCCTGAACCGAATGGTAACCGAGTTGCTGATTGATTGGATGGGCCCCACTGCTTCTCCCTCCTTCTCTCTCGGACTCTATTATCTACCCGAATAGATAAAGTGACCAAGCTGTCTAGGTCACTAGGCTCTGGATAGGATATCAGCTCGTCCTTGAGTTGCTCCGACAACCCCTGGTAAAAAGCCGCTTGTAGTGACTCCTCATTCCAACCACTCTCCACAGACAATGTCCTGAACTCGATCATAAAGTCTGCCACACTGCGAGCTCCTTGGCGAAGAGTGAACAAACGTTTAGCTGCGTCCTTACCTCGGACTGGATGGTCAAAAAGCCTTCTCATCTCTCCCGTGAATTCCTGGTATGAAGCCATGCAGGTCTCCTGTCGTTCCCAAACGGCTGAAGCCCATTCCAGAGCTCTTCCACGCAGCAGTTCAATAACAAAGGCTATCCTAGTCTTGTCAGTGGCGTAAGAATGGGGCTGCAGATCAAACACTAACCCACACTGCATAAGAAACGAACGGCATCTTCCCAAATCCCCTTCATATTTATCAGGCGTCGGTACCTTGGGTTCACGGAAGGAAACCGCATCAGACACGGCAGGTGAGATGGGTGAAACAGGTGGTGAATGAATCGCCAGCAAACTGAGCTGATCCTGGATTTGTGTCAAGCTAGCAGATAAGTTCTGGATTGCACCCGCTATCTCCTGTAGCGCCGTCTTGTGTTGTCCCAATGTCTTCCCCTGCTGGGTAATGGCATGGCAAACGGAATCCAGGTCCGCTGGGTTCATCCTGGGCCGGATCGTTCTGTCACGTTTCTTCAAAATCGAACCCAGAAGCAGACCAGGACAAGGAGAGTAGGAAGAAGGTGAGTATTTATTTACAAGTGAATGTGAATGGGTAGATATATCCAGGTGGTGTAGCGGGCAGCGGTGGTGAGTTGATGGAAGTAAATAGGTGGATCCAATGGGGAAGCGGAATCCTCCTCCGACCAGGCGGGAATGGGGTAAATGATCCGGGTGAGTAACTGAAGACAGAACAAACGGAGGTAAGTTTAAGGCAAGCAATACGTAAAAAACAACAAAACAAATTCTATCCAACTTGAGGCTGATACTATGGCACAACATACTGTTCATGGCTAACGATCCGGCAGGGAATGGATGTCAGGTCCGGGCTTATGAAGAGGAGAGATGATGATCAGGACCAGGTGTGCAGATAGCTGATGGGATACAGGTGCGGGTAATCAGAACTCCCAACTGGCTACATTGCCCGGCAACCAGACAGGGTGCGTTCCAGGACGCCGGAAAAAACACTCCAGGACAGAACACAGGCAAAAAAACAGACTCAGGACTGTGATGGCACACTGTGCTATTTCACCCAGTAGATATGGGAGTTTATCAAAATTGGGGTCTGTGGGAAATATGTGTCTCTAATATGGTCATACATTTGGCAGGAGGTCAGGAAGTGTAGCTCAGTTTCCACCTCATTTTGTGGGCTGTGAGCACATAGCCTGTCATCTCTTGAGAGCCAGGTCTGCCTACGGCAGCCTCTCTCAATAGCAAGGCTATGCTCACTGAGTCTGTACATAGTCAAAGCTTTCCTTAATTTTGGGTCAGTCACAGTGGTCAGGTAACCTGCTCAGTGTTTTGGTAAATTATTTCCAATGTGTCCAATGTGTCAAGTAATTATTTTTTCAGATTTCTCATGATTTAGTTGGGTGTAATTGTGTTGCTGTCCTGGGGGTCTGTGGTGTCTGTTTGTGTTTGTGAACAGAGCCCCAGGACCAGCTTGCTTAGACTCTTCTCTTGGTTCATCCCTCACTATGTGATTGGTTTGTTATGGAAGGTTTGGGAATCGCTTCCTTTTAGGTGGTTGTAGAATTTATCGGCTCTTTTCTAGATTTTGATCATTAGCGGGTATCGGCCTAATTCTGCTCTGCATTATTTGGTGTTCTACGTTGTACACAGAGGATTTTTTTGCAGAATTCTGCATGCAGAGTCTCAATTTGGTGTTTGTCCCATTTATTGAATTCTTGGGTTGGTGAGCGGACCCCAGACCTCACAACCATAAAGGGCAATGGGCTCTATAACTGACTCTCTATAACTAGTCAAATCTTAATTGGTATGTCGAATTTATGTTCCTTTTGATGGCATAGAATGCCCTTCTTGCCTTGTCTCTCAGATCGTTCACATCTTTCTGGAAGTTACCTGTGGTGCTGATATTTAGGCCGAGGTATGTATCGTTTTTTGTGTGATCCTGGGCAACGGTGTCTAGATGGAATTTGTATTTGTGGTCCTGGCGACTGGACCTTTTTTGGAACACAATTATTTTTGTCATACTGAGATTTACTGTCATGGCCCAGGTCTGACAGAATCTGTGCAGAAGACAGTAGACAGTAGACATCAGGAAACAGTAGACTGTAACGCGGTTCTTCCTGGAAAGGAGAGGCGGACCAATACGCAGCGTGGTTGAAGTTCATGGTTTTTTAATAAGAAAAACTATACATGAACAAACTACAAAACAATAAATGTGAAAACCCGAAAACAGTCCCGAGTGGTACAAACACTGACACAGGAGACAATCACTCACAAAACCCAACACCAAACAGGCTACCTAAATATGGTTCCCAATCAGAGACAATGACTAACACCTGCCTCTGATTGAGAACCATATCAGGCCAAACACAGAAACAGACAAACTAGACACACAACATAGAATGCCCACTCAGATCACACCCTGACCAAACAAAACATAGAAACATACAAAGCAAACTATGGTCAGGGTGTGACAGTACCCCGGCCGCAAAACCTGAACCTATTGGGGAGGGTCTGGGTGGGCATCTGTCCGCGGTGGCGGCTCTGGTGCTGGACGTGGCCCCCACTTCACCATAGTCTTAGTCCGCCACATTGTCCGCTTCCGTGGCCTCCTAACCACGGCGACCCTTCTAAATGACCCCACTGGACTGAGGGGAAACTCGGGACAGAGGGCCAGCTCTGTACTGGCTGACAACTCTGGCTGAATGGCGGTTCTGGCAGAACCTGGCTGACTGGCAGCTCTGGCAGATCCTGGCTGAATGGCGGCTCTGGCTGCTCCATGCTGACTGGCGGCTCTGGCTGCTCCATGCAGACTGTCAGCCCTGGCTGCTCCATGCAGACTGGCAGCTCTGGCTGCTCCATGCAGACTGGCAGCTCTGGCTGCTCCATGCAGACTGGCAGCTCTGGCTGCTCCATGCAGACTGGCGGCTCTGGCAGCTCCTTGCAGACTGGCAGCTCTGGCAGCTCCTTGCAGACTGGCAGCTTTGTCCTCTAGCTCATTCATTTTGTCCTGTAGCTCATTTTGTCCTGTAGCTGTAGCTCTCTCTTTTATCTTCATCTGAAATTTTACCGCTTGTTTAAAGAATGGCGGATTTGTGTGTCATTTTAGATCGGTGTAACAATCGTGAATTGTAAAAATAAATGAATACAAATATGAATCAAGGAAGGTCCCATGAAACATTGGCCTTGGTGTTGATGATAGCTCCTAGCATATACAGTGTTTCAGTTATGCCTCTCAGTGGTTGAACAGGAGGAGGGTGAGCAGGTTTATGCCTCTCAGTGGTTGAACAGGAGGAGGGTGAGCAGGTTTATGCCTCTCAGTGGTTGAACAGGAGGAGGGTGAGCAGGTTTATGCCTCTCAGTGGTTGAACAGGAGGAGGGTGAGCAGGTTTATGCCTCTCAGTGGTTGAACAGGAGGAGGGTGAGCAGGTTTATGCCTCTCAGTGGTTGAACAGGAGGAGGGTGAGCAGGTTTATGCCTCTCAGTGGTTGAACAGGAGGAGGGTGAGCAGGTTTATGCCTCTCAGTGGTTGAACAGGAGGAGGGTGAGCAGGTTTATGCCTCTTAGTGGTTGAACAGGAGGAGGGTGAGCAGGTTTATGCCTCTCAGTGGTTGAACAGGAGGAGGGTGAGCAGGTTTATGCCTCTCAGTGGTTGAACAGGAGGAGGGTGAGCAGGTTTATGCCTCTTAGTGGTTGAACAGGAGGAGGGTGAGCAGGTTTATGCCTCTCAGTGGTTGAACAGGAGGAGGGTGAGCAGGTTTATGCCTCTCAGTGGTTGAACAGGAGGAGGGTGAGCAGGTTTATGCCTCTTAGTGGTTGAACAGGAGGAGGGTGAGCAGGTTTATGCCTCTCAGTGGTTGAACAGGAGGAGGGTGAGCAGGTTTATGCCTCTTAGTGGTTGAACAGGAGGAGGGTGAGCAGGTTTATGCCTCAGTGGTTGAACTGGAGGAGAGTGAGCAGGTTTCAAATCAAATCAAATCAAATCAAATTTTATTTGTCACATACACATGGTTAGCAGATGTTAATGCGAGTGTAGCGAAATGCTTGTGCTTCTAGTTCCGACAATGCAGTAATAACGAACAAGTAATCTAACTAACAATTCCAAAAAACTACTGTCTTATACACAGTGTAAGGGGATAAAGAATGTGTACATAAGGATATATGAATGAGTGATGGTACAGAGCAGCATAGGCAAGATACAGTAGATGATATCGAGTACAGTATATACATATGAGATGAGTATGTAAACAAAGTGGCATAGTTAAAGTGGCTAGTGTTACATGTATTACATAAGGATGCAGTCGATGATATAGAGTACAGTATCTACGTATGCATATGAGATGAATAATGTAGGGTAAGTAACATTATATAAGGTAGCATTGTTTAAAGTGGCTAGTGATATATTTACATCATTTCCCATCAATTCCCATTATTAAAGTGGCTGGAGTAGAGTCAGTGTCATTGACAGTGTGTTGGCAGTAGCCACTCAATGTTAGTGGTGGCTGTGTAACAGTCTGATGGCCTTGAGATAGAAGCTGTTTTTCAGTCTCTCGGTCCCAGCTTTGATGCACCTGTACTGACCTCGCCTTCTGGATGACAGCGGGGTGAACAGGCAGTGGCTCGGGTGGTTGATGTCCTTGATGATCTTTATGGCCTTCCTGTAGCATCGGGTGGTGTAGGTGTCCTGGAGGGCAGGTAGTTTGCCCCCGGTGATGCGTTGTGCAGACCTCACTACCCTCTGGAGAGCCTTACGGTTGAGGGCGGTGCAGTTGCCATACCAGGCGGTGATAAAGCCCGCCAGGATGCTCTCGATTGTGCATCTGTAGAAGTTTGTGAGTGCTTTTGGTGACAAGCCGAATTTCTTCAGCCTCCTGAGGTTGAAGAGGCGCTGCTGCGCCTTCCTCACGATGCTGTCTGTGTGAGTGGACCAATTCAGTTGGTCTGTGATGTGTATGCCGAGGAACTTAAAACTTGCTACCCTCTCCACTACTGTTCCATCGATGTGGATAGGGGGGTGTTCCCTCTGCTGTTTCCTGAAGTCCACAATCATCTCCTTAGTTTTGTTGACGTTGAGTGTGAGGTTATTTTCCTGACACCACACTCCAAGGGCCCTCACCTCCTCCCTGTAGGCCGTCTCGTTGTTGTTGGTAATCAAGCCTACCACTGTTGTGTCGTCTGCAAACTTGATGATTGAGTTGGAGGCGTGCGTGGCCACGCAGTCGTGGGTGAACAGGGAGTACAGGAGAGGGCTCAGAACGCACCCTTGTGGGGCCCCAGTGTTGAGGATCAGCGGGGTGGAGATGTTGTTGCCTACCCTCACCACCTGGGGGCGGCCCGTCAGGAAGTCCAGTACCCAGTTGCACAGGGCGGGGTCGAGACCCAGGGTCTCGAGCTTGATGACGAGCTTGGAGGGTACTATGGTGTTGAATGCCGAGCTGTAGTCGATGAACAGCATTCCCACATAGGTATTCCTCTTGTCCAGATGGGTTAGGGCAGTGTGCAGTGTGGTTGAGATTGCATCGTCTGTGGACCTATTTGGGCGGTAAGCAAATTGGAGTGGGTCTAGGGTGTCAGGTAGGGTGGAGGTGATATGGTCCTTGGTCCAGGTTTATGCCTCTCAGTGGTTGAACAGGAGGAGGGTGAGCAGGTTTATGCCTCTCAGTGGTTGAACAGGAGGAGGGTGAGCAGGTTTATGCCTCTCAGTGGTTGAACAGGAGGAGGGTGAGCAGGTTTATGCCTCTCAGTGGTTGAACAGGAGGAGGGTGAGCAGGTTTATGCCTCAGTGGTTGAACAGGAGGAGGGTGAGCAGGTTTATGCCTCTCAGTGGTTGAACAGGAGGAGGGTGAGCAGGTTTATGCCTCAGTGGTTGAACAGGAGGAGGGTGAGCAGGTTTATGCCTCTCAGTGGTAGAACAAGAGGGTGAGCAGGTCTATTCCTCTCAGTGGTTGAACAGGATTGAATGTTATTTCTGGATCTCCCCAACAATCCGTTACCTCTCAAGCTTTTCAGGTAGGCCTCCGTGCTTCATAGGTTAATGTAGAATAAATTGGTTTCCCTCTTGTGTCTTCGTGGTTAAAACCCTGCTGGTTTTGGCAGTAGGATGCACTTTATCAACAGAATATCACATGTTACATGAGTTAAGCAGAGCTCTTCTTTGTTGATTGAAAACACATTTGGAAACACTTAATGTGGGGAATAAGATGGAAACAGCTACTTACTGTAACGTCTGCTTCCAGCTCACACTCTCATACATGTAAGATCCCCTGAACGCAGCCCACTTTCCAACTCACACATGTAAGATCCCCTGAACGCAGCCCACTTTCCAACTCACACATGTAGATCCCCTGAACGCAGCTCACTTTCCAACTCACCAACTCACACATGTAGATCCCCTGAACGCAGCCCACTTTCCAACTCACCAACTCATACATGTAGATCCCTGAACGCAGCCCACTTTCCAACTCACCAACTCATACATGTAAGATCCCCTGAACGCAGCCCAACTTTCCAAGCCCACTTTCCAACTCATCCCTGAACTGTAAGATCCCCTGAACGCAGCCCACTTTCCAACTCACACATGTAAAGATCCCCTGAACGCAGCCCACTTTCCAACTCACACATGTAGATCCCTGAACGCAGCCCACTTTCCAACTCACACATGTAAGATCCCTGAACGCAGCCCACTTTCCAACTCACACATGTAAGATCCCTGAACGCAGCCCACTTTCCAACTCACACATGTAGATCCCTGAACGCAGCCCACTTTCCAACTCACACATGTAGATCCCCTGAACGCAGCCCACTTTCCAACTCACACATGTAGATCCCTGAACGCAGCCCACTTTCCAACTCACACATGTAGATCCAACTCCCTGAACGCAGCCCACTTTCCAACTCACACATGTAAGATCCCCTGAACGCAGCCCACTTTCCAACTCACACATGTAGATCCCTGAACGCAGCCCACTTTCCAACTCACACATGTAAGATCCCCTGTAAGATCCCGCAGCTCACTTTCCAACTCACACATGTAAGTTCCCTGAATCTGCAGCTCACTTTCCAACTCACACATGTAGATCCCCTGAAGGCAGCTCACTTTCCAACTCACAACTCACACATGTAGATCCCCTGAACGCAGCCCACTTTCCAACTCACCAACTCATACATGTAGATCCCTGAAATGCAGCCCAGCATTTCCAACTCACCAACTCATGACATTTTCAGATCCCCTTAACAGCTATTGATTTCCAACTCACACTGTAAGATCCCCTGAAAACAGGAGCAGCCCACTTTCCAAGCACTGTAAGATCCCCTGAACGCAGCCCACTTTCCAACTCACACATGTAGATCCCCTGAACGCAGCCCACTTTCCAACTCACACATGAGATCCCCTGAACGCAGCCCACTTTCCAACTCACACATGTAAGATCCCTGAACGCAGCCCACTTTCCAACTCACAGGTATTGTTTGTTCTATAATCTGTTAGTTCACATGCCTTGCCACTGTGATTTAGGCCTAAGGCTGAGACAATAAGAAGAATAAATTCAACCACATCTTCGTTTCATCACAAAACCGGAGAGCAACATCTGTCCGGTGGAGTCCACAAAGCATATTGCATGTAACAAACAATGAAATGACCTACAGCATGGTCAATCAGGTTAATGTTTCTGACATTTTCAGACCACTTAACAGCTATTGATTTAGAAACACTGGAGAGTTACCACAAGTCGTAATGAAAACAGGAGCTGCCTCCACTTTTCCAGCACTGTAACGTCTGCTTCCAACTCTCAACCGTGTAGATCCCCTGAACTCAGCTCACTCTCCAGATCCCAATCACCTGAATTCTGATCACCTGTTCACACCTGTGTGTCATTATCACACACTATTTAGTTCAGTTCTTTGCACCACATCACTGAGAGGTATTGTTTGTTTTGTGACACACGTCTTTCAGAGCGCTGGTTCTCCCGTGATTTAATCCTGTGTGATAGTTTTTGCCTGCCTCACAAACGACGCCATTTGCCTATTCCCTGCCTGTATTTTAGCCTATCAGATTTCCTGTTATCAACCATTTGCCTGATCTCCCGGACTACGTTACTAGCCTTTTCCCTGCCTGTAGTGTTGCCCCTTTGGACCCCCTGTGTATGACCTTCTGCCTGCACCTGGACCCAGCTACCTGCCTCCTCCTGTGTATGACCTCCTGCCTGCCCCTGGACCCAGATACCTGCCTCCTCCTGTGTATGACCTCCTGCCTGCCCCTGGACCCAGCTACCTGCCTCCTCCTGTGTATGACCTTCTGCCTGCTCCTGGACCCAGCTACCTGCCTCCTCCTGTGTATGACCTTCTGCCTGCCCCTGGACCCAGCTACCTGCCTCCTCCTGTGTATGACCTTCTGCCTGCCCCTGGACACAGATACCTGCCTCCTCCTGTGTATGACCTTCTGCCTGCCCCTGGACCCAGCTACCTGCCTCCTCCTGTGTATGACCTTCTGCCTGCCCCTGGACCCAGCTACCTGCCTCCTCCTGTGTATGACCTTCTGCCTGCTCCTGGACCCAGCTACCTGCATCCTCCTGTGTATGACCTTCTGCCTGCCCCTGGACCCAGCTACCTGCCTCCTCCTGTGTATGACCTTCTGCCTGCCCCTGGACCCAGCTACCTGCTTCCTCCTGTGGTCCTTTACAAATAAATACCTGCTGCGCCCTTCGCTTGAAACCAGCTTTCTGTCTCCCGTCGTGTTTCATTACACTTACAGTAAATACAGTTAGATATTCAGCGGTGACTGTTGTGAAAGACTAGCTAAGATCTGCGCAGTAATTATCCTGCGGGTTGGATGGACGTGTTTGTTTCTGTGTGCTACTTTGCATCTCAGGTACATTCCACTCTGATACCACACCTGGGTTCAAATACTATTTTCAATCTTTCAAATACTTTTCATCTTTGCTTCAGCCTGCCTGGAGTGCCAGATTGGCAGGGTGTGCACATAGCACCAGACAAGCTCCATCAAGTCCAACTACAGTATTTGAAATGATTTTTTTCAATAGAATTTGAACCCAGGTCTGCCCCCCCCCCGGGCGGCTGCTCTGCTCTGTTCTCTGCTACTGATGCCAACAACATTATCTGATGTCTCTTAATGAACACCTTCATTACAGCCCTGGTTGAATACAAAACACTACAGGATATAAACTACTGATCATTTCCCCTATCCTACAACCCTATCCTATCCCTATCCTACAACCCTATCCTATCCCTATCCTACAACCCTATCCTATCCCTATCCTACAACCCTATCCTATCCCCATCCTACAACCCTATCCTATCCCCATCCTACAACCCTATCCTATCCCCATCCTACAACCCTATCCTATCCCTATCCTACAACCCTATCCTATCCCCATCCTACAACCCTACACACCAGCCTATATTTCACCTTTATTTAACCAGCCATTTACAACTGCGACCTGACCTTTAGGTGTTATTAGCAATGTTATTAGCAATTATTTAAACAAATATATATGCAAAGAATGATGTGATAGAAAACAATCAAGGTAGGAAGGTCGTATGACCTGATATCTAAACCTTTCTTCTCCTCCCATAATGTTCTCCTGAGAGAAACTCATAAAAGCTTGGTTATATATTTTGGGAGTAATTCTATTTGTTATTGTCAAAATGGCAGTTTTCTAAGACTCAATGTCAGAGAAGAAAGATGTGATGAAAGCAACCAAATCCAGAAAAGACGTATGACCTGATATCTTAATCTTTCCCCTCCAACCTCCCTGGGGCTCTCCCCGTCCCAGAGCACTGGGTGGGGCTCTCCTCTCACACTCCCAAAGTAATTTCAGTATATGTGGAATGATTTAGGTGTAATTGCTGATAATCCACAAGAAGCCAATCTGCACTCAGCTACAGAAAGAAAAAGAAAAAGCGCTTTTCAAAGACAGGGACGTGACATCTCTGTTCATCCTGTGTATCATAGCGGTGAGGCACGTCTGCATTCAACCTCTGTCACACTAATGCTCCCTTGCAACGGATCGGTCTTGTATCAATCTGGGCTTGAGTAAAGTCCAGGTTAACAGGAGTATTTCTGATGTCTTGTTTATTGTCAATTTTACAAACCCTGTCATACAAGGTGTGTCACAAAAGGCTATTTCCTTCAGAGTGCTCTGGTCCAAAGTAGTGCACTACACTGAGTGTACAAAATATTAGGAACCACGTGTTCTTTCCATGACATAGTGAACGCCTTGATCCCTTATTGACGTCACCTGTTATTCAATCCATTTCAGTCATTGTTGATGAAAGGTAAGAGACACGTTAAAGAAGGATTTTTTAAAGCCTTGAGACAATTGAGATAAGGATTGTGCCATTCAGAGGGTGAACGGGCAACACAACAGATTGAAGTGGCTTTGAACTGGGTAGGTGCCAGGCGCACCGGTTTGTGTCAACAACTGCAACGCTGCCCTACTATCTCTATTATTCTACAATGGAGAAAATAGTTTTAAAAAAAAGAAAAACCCTTGGAGGATGCTGTTGATCCAGTACCAGATGTTCAAAACACTTCGTGGCTACTGACGGGAATGCCACAGGCGGTAATCATTTAGGCAGGTTACTTTCACTTACTTGGGCTATGGTGGTCTACTTAAATCACGCTGGTATTATAGACTCGGTCAGGGAGAGGTTGAAAATGTCAGTGAAGACACTTGCCAGTTGGTCTGTGCATGATTTGAGTACACGTCATGGCCATCAGGCCCCGCAGCTTTGTGAATGTTGCTCACATCGGCTACCGAGAGCGTTATTACACAGTCGTCCTGAATAGTTTGTCAGAACAGCTGGTGCTCTCTTGCATGCTTCAGTGTCGCTTGCCTCTAAGCGAGCATAAAAGGTATTTAGCTCGTCTGGTAGACTCTCACCACTGGGCAGGTCACGCCTGGGTTTCCCTTTGTAGTAATAGTTTTCAAGCCATGCCACATCCGACGAGCGTCAGAGCTGGTGTAGTAGGATTCAATCTTAGTCCTAAATGGATGATTTGCCTGTTTGATAGTGCATCTGAGGGTGTAGTGGGATTTTTATAAACTTCCGGGTTAGAGTCCCGCTCCTTGAAAGCGACAGCTCTAGTATTTAGCTCAGTGCAGATGTTGCCTGTAATCCATGGCTTCTGGTTGGGATATGTACGTACATTCACTGGGGGAAGACGTCATCGATGCACTTATTGAAGAAGCCGATGACTGATGGTATACTCCTCAATGCCATCGGAGGAACCCCAGAACATATTCCAGTCTGTGCTAGCAACAGTCCTGAAGCGTAGCATCCGCTTCATCTGACCACTTAAATCTGATTCACTGGTACTTCCTGCTTTAGTTTTTGCTTGTATGCAGGAATCAGGAGGATAGAATTATGGTCAGATTTACCAAATGGAGGGCGAGCGTCTCTGTGTGTGGAGTAAAGGTGGTATCGAGTTTTTATTCCTCTGGTTGCACGTTTAACACGCTGATATAAATAGAAAATTCATTTTTGTCTGCATTAAAGATCTCGGCCACTAGGAGTGCCGCTTCTGGATGAGCATTTTCTTGCTTGCATATGGCCTTATACAGCTCGTTGAGTGCGGTCTCATCGGTTTGTGGTGGTAAATAGATGGCAACGAATAATATAGATGAGATCTCTCTTGGTAGACAGTGTGGTCTACAGTGCGGTCTACAGTTTATCATAAGGTACCCCACCTCAGGTGAGCAATACCTCGAGACTTCTTTAATATTAGACATCGTGCACCAGCTGTTTTTGACAAATAGACACACACCCTCGCCCCTCACAATGGCCCTATAACACATTAATAACATCACAAATGAGTTTAGACAGACACAATGGCCCCTACAACACATCAATAACATCACAAATGAGTTTAGACAGACACAATGGCCCCTACAACACATTAATAACATCACAAATGAGTTTAGACAGACATAATGGCCCCTACAACACATTAATAACATCACAAATGAGTTTAGACAGACATAATGGCCCCTATAACACATTAATAACATCACAAATGAGTTTAGACAGACACAATGGCCCCTACAACACATTAATAACATCACAAATGAGTTTAGACAGACACAATGGCCCCTACAACACATTAATAACATCACAAATGAGTTTAGACAGACATAATGGCCCCTACAACACATTAATAACATCACAAATGAGTTTAGACAGACATAATGGCCCCTATAACACATTAATAACATCACAAATGAGTTTAGACAGACATAATGGCCCCTATAACTCATTCATAACATCACAAATGAGTTTAGACAGACACAATGGCCCCTACAACACATTAATAACATCACAAATGAGTTTAGACAGACATAATGGCCCCTACAACACATTAATAACATCACAAATGAGTTTAGACAGACATAATGGCCCCTATAACTCATTCATAACATCACAAATGAGTTTAGACAGACATAATGGCCCCTATAACTCATTCATAACATCACAAATGAGTTTAGACAGACATAATGGCCCCTATAACTCATTCATAACATCACAAATGAGTTTAGACAGACATAATGGCCCCTACAACACATTAATAACATCACAAATGAGTTTAGACAGACATAATGGCCCCTACAACACATTAATAACATCACAAATGAGTTTAGACAGACATAATGGCCCCTATAACTCATTAATAACATCACAAATGAGTTTAGACAGACATAATGGCCCCTATAACTCATTAATAACATCACAAATGAGTTTAGACAGACATAATGGCCCCTATAACTCATTCATAACATCACAAATGAGTTTAGACAGACATAATGGCCCCTATAACTCATTCATAACATCACAAATGAGTTTAGACAGACATAATGGCCCCTACAACACATTAATAACATCACAAATGAGTTTAGACAGACATAATGGCCCCTATAACTCATTAATAACATCACAAATGAGTTTAGACAGACATAATGGCCCCTATAACTCATTCATAACATCACAAATGAGTTTAGACAGACATAATGGCCCCTACAACACATTAATAACATCACAAATGAGTTTAGACAGACATAATGGCCCCTATAACTCATTCATAACATCACAAATGAGTTTAGACAGACATAATGGCCCCTATAACTCATTCATAACATCACAAATGAGTTTAGACAGACATAATGGCCCCTATAACTCATTCATAACATCACAAATGAGTTTAGACAGACATAATGGCCCCTACAACACATTAATAACATCACAAATGAGTTTAGACAGACATAATGGCCCCTATAACTCATTCATAACATCACAAATGAGTTTAGACAGACATTATGGCCCCTATAACTCATTCATAACATCACAAATGAGTTTAGACAGACATAATGGCCCCTATAACTCATTAATAACACGTCATGTGAAGTCAAAGTGTTCAATGGAAAAAGAGCAAGAAAAACACATTATTATTATTATTATTCCTGAACATTTTTCAGCCAAAGCACAGGATATTCAATTTTAATCTAATTTATTTCAGGTCTGTAGACACAAAACAAATATATACATTTGAACAGTATGTTGTGGTTGAATGCAGAATTGACATTTGTTGCTGTGTGTGTTAGTTAATTCTATCTGTTAGGCATGTAAGGAGCAGCCCAGCAACCTATTCTCTAGACAGTGGATTACTTTTGTTTTTAACAGGGCCCGATAGGTAAGTAGTGCACTATAAAGGGAACGGGGTGCCATTTGGGAGACAGCCCTCGTTTTCCTCCAGGAGGTTTGACAATAAGCCTCAAATCCAAAGATAAATGCTCAAAGAAATAAACACGGGTCTCTTTCAGCCAAAAGATGCAATTTGCACATTTTTCTCCAAAGTGCCTTGGTTGCCTGTGGCTTTGGCTTTGGCCTGGGTATTGAGCTAGGCTGTTTATTGTCAGGGGAGGGTGTAACTAGCGTAACCACACAGTTCAGTCCCAGGGTCACCGATCCTACACAATAACACCTCAGATGAGACTGGTTTAGATAGACGACTAGATGCTGCTACAGATCAGACTGGTTTAGATAGACGACTAGATGCTGCTGCAGATCAGACTGGTTTAGATAGATGACTAGATGCTGCTGCAGATCAGACTGGTTTGTCAGACTGGTTTAGATAGACGACTAGATGCTGCTGCAGATCAGACTGGTTTAGATAGACGACTAGATGCTGCTGCAGATCAGACTGGTTTGTCAGACTGGTTTAGATAGACGACTAGATGCTGCTGCAGATCAGACTGGTTTATCAGACTGGTTTAGATAGACGACTAGATGCTGCTGCAGATCAGACTGGTTTAGATAGACGACTAGATGCTGCTGCAGATCAGACTGGTTTAGATAGACGACTAGATGCTGCTGCAGATCAGACTGGTTTAGATAGACGACTAGATGCTGCTGCAGATCAGACTGGTTTATCAGACTGGTTTAGATAGACGACTAGATGCTGCTGCAGATCAGACTGGTTTATCAGACTGGTTTAGATAGACGTTTAGATAGATGCTGCTGCAGATCAGACTGGTTTAGATAGACGACTAGATGCTGCTGCAACCTGGAACTCTTGGATAATTATATGAATAATTAAATAGTACATGTAGTGTCTGTGTCAAAAGTAGTGGACTTAGTCTAAAAAATTGCACTATATAGGGAATACTGCTCTGGTCTAAAGTAGTACACTATATAGGGAATAGGGCTCTGGTCTAAAGTAGTATCACAATACAGGGAATAGGGCCCTGGTCTAAAGTAGTGCACTATATAGGGAATAGGGCCCTGGTCTAAAGTAGTACCACTATACAGGGAATAGGGCCCTGGTCTAAAGTAGTACCACTATACAGGGAATAGGGCCCTGGTCTAAAGTAGTACCACTATACAGGGAATAGGGCCCTGGTCTAAAGTAGTACCACTATACAGGGAATAGGGCCCTGGTCTAAAGTAGTACCACTATACAGGGAATAGGGCCCTGGTCTAAAGTAGTGCACTATATAGGGAATAGGGTTGTATAGCCACGGTATGTCTGTCTGTATATCCCTCTGGACCAGTCTCTGAGGTTATCTGGATGGACTGGCATGAGGAAGCCTAGCTGTTAAAATGGAAAAAAGACAGGTTCTAATTTCACACACAGAAACGTACCGCTTTAAGGGCCTCGGAGGAGCAGATAAAGGAGGAGGCGTTTAAGGACGACCCGCGAAGACGTTATATGTGTTTGAGGAGGCTTACACTTCTAAAAACCTAAAAACAGTCCAACGCCTTGTTAATCTGTCCATCTGGGGTCTAAAGCTTCTGACTGAAGAGCAGCCAACTCTCTGAAGGCTGTTTTCCCCCCAATGCCTCCTTAACAATGAAAACGTGTTGAAATGCAGCTTTGGCCCACTGGGCACAGGTGGCAATTTAACATCTACTCCACGTTGGTTCAACATCATTTAATTGAAACGACGTAGAAACAACGTTGATTCAACTGATGTGTGCCGAGTGTGTGTGTGTGTGTGTGTGTGTGTGGGGGGGGGGTTTGGCTGGGACGATAACTCATGTTGATAGTGGTGTGGAGGATTCTCTCTGCAGGAGGACACAGTGATATGATTATCCCAACAGGGTAAAGCCTGGGGAAACAGGGTGAACAAAGGTCCTGTGGGATGAATCATGGATGATGCCTCATATCACATACTGTAGCTGCTCCAGACGTGTGGTTGTGGCTCTGCAGAGTGATAAACGATTACTGGCAGGGACACTGTGAAACACTCTGGTAGGGAGGTGAGCTAAAGGACGTGCTCAGTTAGAAACAGACCACCTCAGTTAGGACACATACTACAGACCACCTCAGTTAGGACACATTCTACAGACCACCTCAGTTAGGACACATACTACAGACCACCTCAGTTAGGACACATACTACAGACTACCTCAGTTAGCACACATACTACAGACCACCTCAGTTAGGACACATACTATAGACCACCTCAGTTAGGACACATACTATAGACCACCTCAGTTAGGACACATACTATAGACCACCTCAGTTAGGACACATACTACAGACCACCTCAGTTAGGAACATACTACAGACCACCTCAGTTAGGACACATACTACAGACTACCTCATTTAGGACACATACTACAGACCACCTCAGTTAGGACACATACTACAGACCACCTCAGTTAGGACAAATACTACAGACCACCTCAGTTAGGACACATACTATAGACCACCTCAGTTAGGACACATTCTACAGACCATCTCAGTTAGGACACATACTACAGACCACCTCAGTTAGGACACATACTACAGACTACCTCAGTTAGCACACATACTACAGACCACCTCAGTTAGGACACATACTATAGACCACCTCAGTTAGGACACATACTATAGACCACCTCAGTTAGGACACATACTATAGACCACCTCAGTTAGGACACATACTACAGACCACCTCAGTTAGGACACATACTACAGACTACCTCATTTAGGACACATACTACAGACCACCTCAGTTAGGACACATACTACAGACCACCTCAGTTAGGACAAATACTACAGACCACCTCAGTTAGGACACATACTATAGACCACCTCAGACATACTATAGACCACCTCAGTTAGGACACATACTACAGACCACCTCAGTTAGGACACATACTACAGACCACCTCAGTTAGGACACATACTATAGACCACCTCATTTAGACCACACATAGTACAGACCACCTCAGTTAGGACACATACTACAGACCACCTCAGTTAGGACACATACTACAGACCACCTCAGTTAGGACACATACTACAGACCACCTCAGTTAGGACACATACTATAGACCACCTCAGTTAGGACACATACTACAGACCACCTCAGTTAGGACACATACTACAGACCACCTCATTTAGGACACATACTACAGACCACCTCAGTTAGGACACATACTACAGACCACCTCAGTTAGGACAAATACTACAGACCACCTCAGTTAGGACACATACTATAGACCACCTCAGTTAGGACACATACTACAGACCACCTCAGTTAGGACACATACTATAGACCACCTCAGTTAGAACACATACTATAGACCACCTCAGTTAGGACACATACTACAGACCACCTCAGTTAGGACACATACTACAGACCACCTCAGTTAGGACACATACTACAGACCACCTCAGTTAGGACACATACTACAGACCACCTCAGTTAGGACACATACTAGACCACCTCAGTTAGGACACATACTACAGACCACCTCAGTTAGGACACATACACAGACCACCTCATTTAGGACACATACTACAGACCACCTCAGTTAGACACATACCAGACCACCTCAGTTAGGACACATACTACAGACCACCTCAGTTAGGACACATACTAGACCACCTCAGTTAGGACACATACTACAGACCACCTCAGTTAGGACACATACTACAGACCACCTCAGTTAGGACACATACTACAGACCACCTCAGTTAGGACACATACTACAGACCACCTCAGACCACATACTACAGTTAGGACACATACTACAGACCACCTCAGTTAGGACACATACTACAGACCACCTCAGTTAGGACACATACTACAGACCACCTCATAGGACACATTATAGACACCTCAGTTAGACACATACTACAGACCACCTCAGTTAGGACACATACTACAGACCACCTCAGTTAGGACACATACTACAGACCACCTCAGTTAGGACACATACTACAGACCACCTCAGTTAGGACAAATACTACAGACCACCTCAGTTAGGACACATACTATAGACCACCTCAGTTAGGACACATACTACAGACCACCTCAGTTAGACACATACTATAGACCACCTCATAGGACACATACAGACCACCTCAGTTAGACACATACTACAGACCACAGTTAGGACACATACAGACCACCTCAGTTAGACACATACTACAGACCACCTCAGTTAGGACACATACTACATACAGACCACCTCAGTTACATACTACAGACCACCTCAGTTAGGACACATACTACAGACCACCTCAGTTAGGACACATACTACAGACCACCTCAGTTAGGACACATACTACAGACCACCTCAGTTAGGACACATACTACAGACCACCTCAGTTAGGACACATACTACAGACCACCTCAGTTAGGACACATACTACAGACCACCTCAGTTAGGACACATACTACAGACCACCTCAGTTAGGACACATACTACAGACCACCTCAGTTAGGACACATACTACAGACCACCTCAGTTAGGACACATACTACAGACCACCTCAGTTAGACACATACTACAGACCACCTCAGTTAGGACACATACTACAGACCACCTCAGTTAGGACACATACAGACAGTTAGGACACAGACCACCTCAGTTAGGACACATACTACAGACCACCTCAGTTAGGACACATACCAGACCACCTCAGTTAGGACACATACTACAGACCACCTCAGTTAGACACATACTACAGACCACATACTACAGACCACCTCAGTTAGGACACATACTACAGACCACCTCAGTTAGGACACATAGTATAGACCACCTCAGTTAGGACACATACTATAGACCACCTCAGTTAGGACACATTCTACAGACCACTCAGTTAGAACACATAAACTCAACAAAAAATACAAACGTCCCTTTTTCAGGACACTGTCTTTCAATGATAATTCCTAAAAATCCAAATAACTTCACAGATCTTCATTGTAAAGGGTTTAAACACTGTTTCCCATGCTTGTTCAATGAACCATAAACAATTACTGAACATGCTCCCGTGGAAAGGTCATTAATACACTAATTATTTATGCACTTAATTATCCGTTATTTATGTCCAATTAGCTACTTTTGTTTGCGCGTTTGGTACACCTATCCAAACGCTGGTGCTGGTCGACCTTTTCTTCGGACAAAAACTTTAAAAAGTTATATTACAGGGTCGAAGAAATATTTCAAACTAAGTACAGAATCAATCATTAGGATGTTTTATCATATATCTTCAATACATTTCCAACCAGAGAATTCCTTTGTGTCTTGAGGAGCAACGGAATGCAAGTGGATCATGTGGAATGCACGTGACCAGAAAATGGATGACACCTGTTCATTCTGTTCTTATTCAGTCCCACAACTCAGTAGAGGCCTCATTCAAATTTCTATAGACGGTTGACATCTTCATTCATATCTCAAGTGGATTTCAATGGGAACTGTGTTGAAAACCTACCAACCTCAGATTTCTCACTTCCTGTTTGGATTTCTCCTCAAGTTTTTGCCTGCCATATGAGTTCTGTTATACTCACAGACATCATTCAAACAGTTTTAGAAACCAGTGTTCTATCCAATACTACTAATAATATGCATATATTAGTAACTGGGACTGAGGAGCTGGCCGTTTACTCTGGGCACCTTTCATCCAAGCTACTCAATACTGCCCCTGCAGCCATAAGAAGTTAAGGGACCCTAGTCTATAGGAGATGGTGAACCTAAATCTGGTGAAAAACATGGCCAACCTTGCCTGACGAGGATTCAGTCTCTTCGCTGCACGGATATACTCCAGAATACGATGGTCAGTCCAGGTGAGGAAAGGGTGCTTGGCCCCCTCAAGCCAATGTCTCCACACCTTCAGAGCGTTTACCACAGCTAACAACTCCCGGTCCCCCACATCATAGTTTCTCTCCGCCGGACTGAGCTTCTTCGAAAAGAAAGCGCAGGGGCGGAGCTTCAGTGGCGTGCCCTAGCGCTGTGATAGCATGGCTCCAACCCCAGCCTCGGACAAGTCCACCTCCACCATGAGGGGTCCAGATGAACCAACACGGGAGCGTCGGTAAACAGCGCCTTCAGACGACAAAAAGCTCTGTTCGCCTCCGCTGACCACCGTAAATACACCGGCCCCCCTTTCAGCAGTGAGGTAATGGGAGCTGCCACCTGGCCAAAACCCTGGATAAACCTCCGGTAGAAATTGGCAAATACGCACCAAGTTATACACGCTCCTGAGGTCCGGTTTTGTGAAAAAGCACGCTCCGTGAAATGATTCTACCACTGTAGTGATGAGAGGAATTTAGACCTCTGTTATCAATGCACGGACGCAGACCTCCCTCCTTTTTCACAAAAAAGAAACTCGAGGAGACGGGTGACGTGGAAGGCCGAATGTACCCCAGAGATTCAGTGACATATGTCTCCATAGCCACTGTCTCCTCCTGTGATAACGGGTACACGTGACTCCAGTTAAGAACAAATGCTTATTTACTTCTTATTCCTATTTACAATGACAGCCTAAACGGGGAACAGCGGGTTAACTGCCTTGTTCAGGAGCAGAATTACAGAGTTTTACCTGGTCAGCATGGGGATTTGATCCAGCAAACTTTTGGTTACTGGCCGAACGCTCTAACCGCTAGGCTACCTGCCAACTTCTTCAACACACTGTCTGTGTGGGTGGACCATTTCAGTTTGTCAGTGATGTGTACGCCGGGGAATTTGAAGCTTTCCACCTGCTCCACTGCGGTCCCGTCGATGTGGATTGTCGAAGTGCATAGGGGCTCCCACTGCTGTTTCCTGAAGGCCACGATTAGGTCCTTTGTTTTGTAGACATTGTGTGAGAGGGAGGAGATCAGATGTGGGAGATCAGTAACAAAATCTATGGCCTTTCTAGGGAGTTTTTCCTAGCCACCGTGCTTCTACACCTGCATTGTTTGCTGTTTGGGGGGTTTTAGGCTGGGTTTCTGTACAGCACTTTGAGATATCAGCTGATGTACGAAGGGCTATATAAATACATTTGATTTGATTTGACAGATGGTACCAATGATGGTCTGTTTAACCTCTCTTGGGTAGGGGGAAGCATTTTGACATCCGGATAAAAAGCATGCCCAAATTAAACTGCCTGTTACTCAGGCCCAGAAGCCAGGATATGCATATAATTGGTAGATTTGGATAGAACACTGTAACGTTTCTAAAACTGTTAAAATAATGTCTGTGAGTATAACAGAACTGATATGGCAGGCAAAAACCTGAGAAACATCCATCCAGAAAAAAATAATTGAGGTCACTCTCTTTTCAATGGGCTTTCAATGTGGATCTAGATTTATGTGGCACTTGCTTGCAGTTCCTGTCGCTTCCACTAGATGTCAACAGTCTTTAGAAATTGGTTGATGTTTTTCCTTTGAGAAATGAAGAAGTAGGACTGTTCAGAACGAGGGTCGAGTCTAGTGTACTGTTGTGGTTGGGGCGCACGACCTGAAAGCTCGCTCCTCTTTATTTTCATGCGGTATTGAACACAGTTCATCCCATCTTAAATGTTATTGATTATTTACGTTAAAAAAATCCTAAAGTTGTATTAGGAAAGTTGTTTGAAATGTGAGGAACAAGTTTATAGGTAACTTATTAGATATTTTGTAGTCATGTTGCGCGAGTTGGAACCAGTTTTTTTCTGGATCGAACGGGCCAAATAAATTGACATTTTGGAGATATAACGACAGAATTTATCGAAAAAAAGGACCATTTGTGATGTTTATGGGACATTTTGGAGTGCCAACAAAAGAAGTTCTTCAAAGGTAAGGCATTAATTATATTGTTATTTCTGAGTTTTGTGTGACGCCTGGCAGGTTAAAATATGATTGTCTGATGTCTTCAGATAATCGCATGCTTTGCTTTCGCTGGAAAGCCTTTTTGAAATCTGACACATTGGCTGGATTAACAACACGTGAAGCTTTAATTTGGTGTATTGTGTGATTTCATGAAAGTTTCATATTTATAGTAATTTAATTTGAATTTGGGCGCTCTGCCATTTAAACCGGATGTTGTCGAGGGAATCCGCTAGCGGAACGTCTAGCCTTTTAAGCCTAATCTGAAGATGGTGCTAGCTAAGGCTAAAACTGGCGAGTGTAGAGAGTAGAGAGATATTGTTATCCACGTCAGCACCAACGATGTTAGAATGAAAATGTCAGAGGTCACCAAGTGCAACATAGCCTCAGCGTGTAAATCAGCTAGAAATATGTGTCGGCATCGAGTAATTGTCTCTGGCCCCCTCCCAGTTAGGGACAGTGATGAGCTCCACAGCAGAGTCTCACAACTCAATCACTGGTTGAAAACTGTTTTCTCTCAGAAGATAGAATGTGTAGGTAATTGGCGCTGTTTCTGAGACTCACCCACAAACAGGACCAAGCCTGGCCTGCTGAGGAGTGACGGACTCCATCCCAGCTGGAGGGGCCTTGTCTACGAACATAGACAGGGCTCTAACTCCCCTAGCTCCACAATGAGATAGGGTGCAGGCCAGACATCAGGCTGTTAGCCAGCCTGCCAGCTTAGTGGAGTCTGCCACTAGCACAGTCAGTGCAGTCAGCTCAGCTATCCCCATTGAGACCGTGTCTGTGCCTCGATTTAGGTTGGGCAAAACTAAACATGGCGGTGTTCGCCTTAGCAATTTCACTGGAATAAAGATCTCCTCCATTCCTGTCGTTATTGAAAGAGATTGTGATAGCTCACATCTCAAAATAAGGCAACTTAATGTTAGATCTCTCACTTCCAAGGTTATAGTCAATGAACTAATCACTGATCATAATCTTGATGTGATTGGCCTGACTGAAACATGGCTTAAGCCTGATGAACTTACTGTGTTAAATGAGGCCTCTCCTCCTGGTTACTAGTGGCCATATCCCCCGCGCATCCCGCAACTGAGGAGGTGTTGCTAACATTTGCGATAGCAAATTTCAATTTACAAAATAAAACGACTGCGTTTTTGTCTTTTGAGCTTCTAGTCATGAAATCTATGCAGCCTACTCAATTACTTTTTATAGTAACTGTTTACAGGCCTCCTGGGCCATATACAGCGTTCCTCACTGAGTTCCACCGGATGTGTACCAAACTGACTAAAAGTGGCAGTAATAAATCTTCTCTTGAAAAAGCCAAAACTTGACCCAGAAAATATAAAACATGATCGGCCTATATCGAATCTCCCATTCCTCTCAATAAAAAAAAAAATGTAGCGCAGGAATTCACTGCCTTCCTGAAAGACAACAATGTATACAAAAGACTTCTGTGTGGTTTTAGAACCCATCATAGCACTGAGACTGCACTTGTGAAGTTGGTAAATGACCTTTTAGGGCGCTGCATCTGTCCTCGTGCTCCTAGACCTTAGTGCTGCTTTTGATACCATTGATCAACACATTCTTTTGGAGAGATTGGAAACTCAAATTGGTCTACACGGACAAGTTCTGGCCTAGTTTAGATCTTATCTGGCGGAAATATATCAGTTTTCTCTGTAGATGGTTTGTCCTCTGACAAATCAACTGTAAATTGCGGTATTCCTCAAGGCTCCGTTTTAAGACCACTATTGTTTTCACTATATATTCTCCCTCTTGTTGATGTCATTCAGAAACATAAGGTTAACTTTCACTGCTACACGGACGACACACAGCTGTACATTTCGATGAAACATGGTGAAGCCCCAAAATTGCCCTCCCTGGAAACCTGTGTTTCAGATATAAGGAAGTGGATGGTGGCATATGTTCTACTTTTAAACTCAGACAAAACAGAGATGCTAGTTTTAGGTCCCAAGACACAATGGTATCTTCTGTTGAATCTGACAATTAATCTTGATGGTTGTACAGTCGTCTCAAATAAAACTGTGAAGGACCTCGGCGTTACTCTGGACCCTGATCTCTCTTTTGACAAACTTATCAAGACTGTTTCAAGAACCTTGACAGTACTGCTGCAAGTGTTATATATGTTTTTTTTTTTTTTTTTTTTTGAGTGCGTGTACTTATGTATATATATATGTATATGTGGGTATGTATGTATATATATATGTATATGTGGGTATGTATGTATAGATATGCACCAAAAAAAAAAACAAACGTGTATTATTTTTCTTAATCTTTTATTTCAATTGTATTTTTTTTCAAATGTATCATTATATTTTTTACTTTTTTTTAATTTTCTTTTTTTTTAAGCAAAACAGAGATGCTTGTTCTAGGTCCCAAGAAACAAAGAGATCTTCTGTTGAATCTGACAATTAATCTTAATGGTTGTACAGTCGTCTCAAATAAAACTGTGAAGGACCTCGGCGTTACTCTGGACCCTGATCTCTCTTTTGAAGAACATATCAAGACCATTTCAAGGACAGCTTTTTTTTTCCATCTACGTAACATTGCAAAAATCAGAAACTTTCTGTCCAAAAACGATGCAGAAAAATGAATCCATGCTTTTGTCACTTCTAGGTTAGATTACTGCAATGCTCTACTTTCCGGCTACCCGGATAAAGCACTAAATAAATCAAATCAAATCAAATGTATTTATATAGCCCTTCGTACATCAGCTGATATCAGCCGAGTATAGCCCACAAAGATCTCCGCCATGGCACCCAAGGGGGGGCGCCAACCCAGACAGGATGACCACATCAGTGAATCAACCCACTCAGGTAAATAAACTTCAGTTAGTGCTAAACACGGCTGCTAGAATCTTGACTAGAATAAAAAATGTGATCATATTACCCCATATATTACCCCAGTGCTAGCCTCTCTGCACTGGCTTCCTGTTAAGGCTAGGGCTGATTTCAAAGTTTTACCGGCAGGACCAACAAAGCATTACATTATAGGCTTGCTCCTACCTATTGTTCCAATTTGGTCCTGCCGTACATACCTACACGTACGCTACAGTCACAAGACACAGGCCTCCTAATTGTCCCTAGAATTTCTAAGCAAACAGCTGGAGGCAGGGCTTTCTCCTATAGAGCTCCATTTTTATGGAATGGTCTGCCTACCCATGTGAGAGACGCAGACTCAGTCTCAACCTTTAAGTCTTTACTGAAGACTCATCTCTTCAGTAGGTCCTATGATTGAGTGTAGTCTGGCCCAGGAGTGTGAAGGTGAACGGAAAGCAACTTGGAGCAACGAACCGCCCTTGCTGTCTCTGCCTGGCCGGTTCCCCTCTCTCCACTGGGATTCTCTGCTTCAAACCCTATTACAGTGACTGAGTCACTGGCTTACTGGTGCTCTTTCATGCCGTCCCTAGGAGGGGTGCATCACTTGAGTGGGTTGAGTCACTGATGAGATCTTCCTGTCCGGGTTGGCGCCCTCCCTTGGGTTCAAGCCGTGAGGAAGATCTTCATGGGCTATACTCGGCCTTGTCTCAAGATAGTAAGTTGGTGGTTGAAGATATCTCTCTAGTAGTGTGGGGGCTGTGCTTTGGCAAAGTGGGTGGAGTTATATCCTGCCTTTTTGTCCTGTCCGTCGGACAGAGCCACAGTGTCTCCCGACCCCTCCCGTCTCAGCCTCCAGTATTTATGCTGCAACAGTTTATGTGGGGGCTAGGGTCAGTCTGTTATATCTGGAGTATTTCTCCTGTCTTATCCGGTGTCTTGTGTGAATTTAAGTATGCTCTCTCTACTTATCTCTCTTTATTTTTCTCTCTTTCTTCCTTTCTTTCTCTAGGAGGACCTGAGCCCTAGGACCATGCCTCAGGACTACCTGGCCTGATGACTCCTTGCTGTTCCCAGTCCACCTGTTCGTGCTGCTGCTCCAGTTTCAACTGTTCTGCCTGCGGCTGTGGAACCCTGACCTGTTCACCAGACATGCTACTTTGTCCTGGACCTGCTGTTTTCAACTCTCTCTCTCTACTGCACCTGCTGTCTCGAACTCTGAATGATCGGCTATTTCTGTACAGCACTTTTTGTGACATCAGCTGATGTAAGAAGGACTTTATAAATGAATTTGATTGCTATACAAATTGATGTAAAGTGGTGATTGGGGAAAAACACACAACATTAAAATCAGTTAAAATTGGCAAAAAAAACACAAATTTCTTCCCACAGGGCCGTGGGATGAGACAGGGATGCAGCTTAAGCCCCACCTTCTGCAACATATATATCAACGACTTGGCGAGGGCACCAGAACAGTCTGCAGCACCCGGCCTCACCCTACTAGCATTTCAAGTCAAATGTCTACTGATGATCTGGTGCTTCTGTCCAACCAAGGAGGGCCTACAGCAGCACCTAGATCTTCTGCACAGATTCTGCCAGACCTGGGCCCTGACAGTGAATCTCTGTAAGACCAGAATAATGATGTTCCAAAATGGTCCAGTTGTCAGGACCACAAATATAAATTCCATCTAGACACCGTTGCCCTCGAGTACACAAAAAAACGTCACATTCCTTGTTGGCTGTGAACCATCTGAGAGACAAGGCAAGAAGGGCCTTCTGTGCCATCAAAAGGAACATAAAATTAGACATACCAATTAGGATCTGGCTAAAAACACCTGAATCAGTTATAGAACCCATTGCCCTTTGTGGTTGTTTGGTCTGGGGTCCGCTCACCAGCCAAGAAATCACAAAATGAAAAAACACCAATTGAGACACTGCATGCAGAATTGTGCAAAAATATCCTGTGTACAACTTAAAACACCAAATAATGCATGCAAACACAAACACCATTGTAAATACAATCCATATTTAGGTTTATTTATTTTCCCTTTTGTACTTTAACCATTTGAACATTGTTACAACACTGTATATAGGCATAATATGACATTTGTAATGTCTTTATTCTTTTGGAACTTCTGCGAGTGTAATGTTATTTTGTATTTGTATTGTTTTATTATCTGCCTCACTTGTTTTGGCAATGTTAACATATGTTTCCCATGTAGTAAAGCCCCTTGAATTGAATTGAGAGGGGACAAGAGAGAGAGAGAGAGAGGACGAGGGAAGGAAACAGGACACAGAGAGAGAAGAGAGAGAGAGAGAGAGAGAGAGAGAGAGAGAGAGAGAGAGAGAGAGAGAGAGAGAGAAAGAAAGAAAGAAAGAAAGAAAGAAAGAAAGAAAGAAAGAAAGAAAGAAAGAAAGAAAGAAAGAGGATGAGGGAAGGGAAAAGGGAGAGAAATAATTGCTTAAGCTTGGCTGGCAGAGCTGATGTTTTGGGAGGGAAACATTCAACAAGGTAGTTTGGGTTCTTCGCCTCGGGTACTTGGATCAGTTGGCATTATATTTCTAGGAAAGAGTTGTTGAGTTATTCAGAGGGCAACACCACTAATTTCTTCCTCAGTATAGATCTCAACATTTAGCGGCTATCGGACCCGTTGTGCATCCCAAATTATACAATATTCTCTCTCTATTCCCTATTGGCCCTGGTAAAAAAAAAAAAAAAAGTACTGCACTATATAGGGAATAGGTTGCCAGTTGGGACAGCCTGGAACTCAATTAACTTCTACAGTAGGTAGCCGTTAGTGGTGGTCAAGACACTTTGTTTATCTATCTCAAAATGGAATCATACATTCTCTGATTAATCTCAGCTGGATCACGTAAATAGCTTTGGATAAAATCGTCTGCTAAATGGCATATAATACACAATGTTATTTTATTTCAACTTCAGATGAAGTAGGGTAGCTGCTGTTGTTGCACTTCAGATCTAAACCCAAAGACCTTTCTACACTGAGGGTGTGGCAACGTTGTTAAATTGGCTGCCAACTTTCCATTATAAACTGAAGTATAGTCCTCTGTAAACAACGTGTTCCTGCTACCTTGAAGAATCCATGCATTCAGAACGGACCTTCTCTATAGTACAATATGAGGACCGAAGTGAGCTGAAGTTATATTATTCCTATTGTAGTTAATCTCGTTCTCAAAGACTGCTGACAAAATGGTCTGGTAGGCCAGCACATCAACCTTAGGCGTCATTAGTTAGGGTTAGGTTTCAAATCACATTTGAAGAAGAAACATTGCGGAAAAGGGTATAATTATGACTTTTTGACTGTGTTAGTAGTGACGATGACAAATACTTTACTCAGTGAGGTCACTGCTATAGAATTCTATGGTCGGTCAACTCTGAATGGTTGATATCTCAGGCTTATATGTGCTGTGTGTTCAAAAAAGCCTGGGGACGGCGTTACACCAAGAAACACTTACCTTGATGAAAGCCCCGAACCTACGGAAACACTTACCTTGATGAAAGCCCCTAACCTAAAGAAACACTAACCTTGATGAAAGCCCCTAACCTAAAGAAACACTAACCTTGATGAAAGCCCCTAACCTAAAGAAACACTTACCTTGATGAAAGCCCTAACCTAAAGAAACACTTACCTTGATGAAAGCCCCTAACCTAAAGAAACACTAACCTTGATGAAAGCCCCTAACCTAAAGAAACACTTACCTTGATGAAAGCCCCGAACCTAAAGAAACACTTACCTTGATGAAAGCCCCTAACCTAAAGAAACACTTACCTTGATGAAAGCCCCGAACCTAAAGAAACACTAACCTTGATGAAAGACCCCTAACCTAAAGAAACACTTACCTTGATGAAAGCCCCTAACCTAAAGAAACACTTACCTTGATGAAAGCCCCTAACCTAAAGAAACACTAACCTTGATGAAAGCCCCTAACCTAAAGAAACACTTACCTTGATGAAAGCCCCGAACCTACGGAAACACTTACCTTGATGAAAGCCCCTAACCTAAAGAAACACTTACCTTGATGAAAGCCCCAACCTAAAGAAACACTTACCTTGATGAAAGCCCCGAACCTACGGAAACACTTACCTTGATGAAAGCCCCGAACCTAAAGAAACACTTACCTTGATGAAAGCCCCGAACCTTAAGAAACACTTACCTTGATGAAAGCCCCGAACCTAAAGAAACACTAACCTTGATGAAAGCCCTAACCTACAGAAACATCTTGATGAAAGCCCTAACCTAAAGAAACACTAACCTTGATGAACGCCCCAAACTTAAAGAAACACTAACCTTGATGAAAGCCCCCAACTTAAAGAAACACTAACCTTGATGAAAGCCCTAACCTAAAGAAACACTTACCTTGATGAAAGCCCCTAACCTAAAGAAACACTAACCTTGATGAAAGCCCCCAACCTAAAGAAACACTAACCTTGATGAACGCCCCTAAAGAAACACTAACCTTGATGAACGCCCCCAACTTAAAGAAACACTAACCTTGATGAAAGCCCCGAACCTAAAGAAACACTTACCTTGATGAAAGCCCCTAACCTACAGAAACACCTTGATGAAATGTCCCCAACCTAAAGAAACACTAACCTTGTTGAAAGCCCCCAACCTAAAGAAACACTAACCTTGTTGAAAGCCCCCAACCTATAGAAACATCTTGATGAAAGCCCCAACCTATAGAAACACTAACCTTGATGAAAGCCCCCCACCTACAGAAACACCTTGATAAAATGTCCCCAACCTAAAGAAACACTAACCTTGATGAAAGCCCCAACTTAAAGAAACTCTAACCATGATGAAAGCCCCCAACCTATAGAAACACTAACCTTGATGAAAGCCCCCAACCTATAGAAACATCTTGATGAAAGCCCCAACCTATAGAAACACTAACCTTGATGAAAGCCCCCCACCTACAGAAACACTAACCTTGATGAAAGCCCCGAACCTACGGAAACACTTACCTTGATGAAAGCCCCGAACCTAAAGAAACACTTACCTTGATGAAAGCCCCGAACCTAAAGAAACACTTACCTTGATGAAAGCCCCGAACCTAAAGAAACACTAACCTTGATGAAAGCCCCTAACCTACAGAAACATCTTGATGAAAGCCCCTAACCTAAAGAAACACTAACCTTGATGAACGCCCCCAACTTAAAGAAACACTAACCTTGATGAAAGCCCCCAACTTAAAGAAACACTAACCTTGATGAAAGCCCCTAACCTAAAGAAACACTTACCTTGATGAAAGCCCCTAACCTAAAGAAACACTAACCTTGATGAACGCCCCCAACCTAAAGAAACACTAACCTTGATGAACGCCCCCAACTTAAAGAAACACTAACCTTGATGAAAGCCCCCAACCTACGGAAACACTAACCTTGATGAAAGCCCCGAACCTAAAGAAACACTTACCTTGATGAAAGCCCCTAACCTACAGAAACACCTTGATGAAATGTCCCCAACCTAAAGAAACACTAACCTTGTTGAAAGCCCCCAACCTAAAGAAACACTAACCTTGTTGAAAGCCCCCAACCTAAAGAAACACTAACCTTGATGAAAGCCCCCAACCTACAGAAACACTAACCTTGATGAAAGCCCCCAACCTACAGAAACACCTTGATAAAATGTCCCCAACCTAAAGAAACACTAACCTTGATGAAAGCCCCCAACTTAAAGAAACTCTAACCATGATGAAAGCCCCCAACCTATAGAAACACTAACCTTGATGAAAGCCCCCAACCTATAGAAACATCTTGATGAAAGCCCCAACCTATAGAAACACTAACCTTGATGAAAGCCCCCACCTACAGAAACACTAACCTTGTTGAAAGCCCCAACCTACAGAAACACCTTGATGAAAGCCCCCAACCTATAGAAACACTAACCTTGATGAAAGCCCCCAACCTAAAGAAACACTAACCTTGATGAAAGCCCCAACCTAAAGAAACACTAACCTTGATGAAAGCCCCCAACCTAAAGAAACACTAACCTTGATGAAAGCCCCCAACCTATAGAAACACTAACCTTGATGAAAGCCCCCAACCTAAAGAAACACCTTGATGAAAGCCCCCAACCTATAGAAACACTAACCTTGATGAAAGCCCCCAACCTAAAGAAACACCTTGATGAAAGCCCCCAACCTAAAGAAACACCTTCATGAAAGCCCCGAACCTATAGAAACACTAACCTTGTTGAAAGCCCCTAACCTATAGAAACACTAACCTTGTTGAAAGCCCCCAACCTAAAGAAACACTAACCTTGATGAAAGCCCCCAACCTAAAGAAACACTAACCTTGATGAAAGCCCCCAACCTAAAGAAACACTAACCTTGTTGAAAGCCCCTAACCTAAAGAAACACTTACCTTGATGTAAGCCCCCAACCTAAAGAAACACTAACCTTGATGAAAGCCCCCAACCTAAAGAAACACTAACCTTGATGAAAGCCCCCAACCTATAGAAACACTAACCTTGATGAAAGCCCCCAACCTAAAGAAACACCTTGATGAAAGCCCCCAACCTATAGAAACACTAACCTTGATGAAAGCCCCCAACCTAAAGAAACACCTTGATGAAAGCCCCCAACCTAAAGAAACACCTTGATGAAAGCCCCCAACCTATAGAAACACTAACCTTGTTGAAAGCCCCTAACCTATAGAAACACTAACCTTGTTGAAAGCCCCCAACCTAAAGAAACACTAACCTTGATGAAAGCCCCCAACCTAAAGAAACACTAACCTTGTTGAAAGCCCCTAACCTATAGAAACACTAACCTTGTTGAAAGCCCCCAACCTAAAGAAACACTAACCTTGATGAAAGCCCCCAACCTAAAGAAACACTAACCTTGATGAAAGCCCCCAACCTAAAGAAACACTAACCTTGTTGAAAGCCCCTAACCTATAGAAACACTAACCTTGTTGAAAGCCCCCAACCTAAAGAAACACTAACCTTGATGAAAGCCCCCAACCTAAAGAAACACTTACCTTGATGAAAGCCCCCAACCTACAGAAACACTAACCTTGTTGAAAGCCCCCAACCTAAAGAAACACTAACCTTGATGAAAGCCCCCAACCTAAAGAAACACTAACCTAATGAAAGCCCCCAACCTAAAGAAACACTAACTTTGTTGAAAGCCCTAACCTATAGAAACACTAACCTTGTTGAAAGCCCCCAACCTAAAGAAACACTAACCTTGTTGAAAGCCCCCAACCTATAGAAACACTAACCTTGATGAAAGCCCCTAACCTACAGAAACATCTTGATGAAAGCCCCTAACCTAAAGAAACACTAACCTTGATGAACGCCCCCAACTTAAAGAAACACTAACCTTGATGAAAGCCCCCAACTTAAAGAAACACTAACCTTGATGAAAGCCCCTAACCTAAAGAAACACTTACCTTGATGAAAGCCCCTAACCTAAAGAAACACTAACCTTGATGAACGCCCCCAACCTAAAGAAACACTAACCTTGATGAACGCCCCCAACTTAAAGAAACACTAACCTTGATGAAAGCCCCCAACCTACGGAAACACTAACCTTGATGAAAGCCCCGAACCTAAAGAAACACTTACCTTGTTGAAAGCCCCTAACCTACAGAAACACCTTGATGAAATGTCCCCAACCTAAAGAAACACTAACCTTGTTGAAAGCCCCCAACCTAAAGAAACACTAACCTTGTTGAAAGCCCCAACCTAAAGAAACACTAACCTTGATGAAAGCCCCCAACCTACAGAAACACTAACCTTGATGAAAGCCCCCAACCTACAGAAACACCTTGATAAAATGTCCCCAACCTAAAGAAACACTAACCTTGATGAAAGCCCCCAACTTAAAGAAACTCTAACCATGATGAAAGCCCCCAACCTATAGAAACACTAACCTTGATGAAAGCCCCCAACCTATAGAAACATCTTGATGAAAGCCCCAACCTATAGAAACACTAACCTTGATGAAAGCCCCCACCTACAGAAACACTAACCTTGTTGAAAGCCCCAACCTACAGAAACACCTTGATGAAAGCCCCAACCTATAGAAACACTAACCTTGATGAAAGCCCCCAACCTAAAGAAACACTAACCTTGATGAAAGCCCCCAACCTAAAGAAACACTAACCTTGATGAAAGCCCCCAACCTAAAGAAACACTAACCTTGATGAAAGCCCCCAACCTATAGAAACACTAACCTTGATGAAAGCCCCCAACCTAAAGAAACACCTTGATGAAAGCCCCCAACCTATAGAAACACTAACCTTGATGAAAGACCCCAACCTAAAGAAACACCTTGATGAAAGCCCCCAACCTAAAGAAACACCTTCATGAAAGCCCCGAACCTATAGAAACACTAACCTTGTTGAAAGCCCCTAACCTATAGAAACACTAACCTTGTTGAAAGCCCCCAACCTAAAGAAACACTAACCTTGATGAAAGCCCCCAACCTAAAGAAACACTAACCTTGATGAAAGCCCCCAACCTAAAGAAACACTAACCTTGTTGAAAGCCCCTAACCTAAAGAAACACTTACCTTGATGTAAGCCCCCAACCTAAAGAAACACTAACCTTGATGAAAGCCCCCAACCTAAAGAAACACTAACCTTGATGAAAGCCCCCAACCTATAGAAACACTAACCTTGATGAAAGCCCCCAACCTAAAGAAACACCTTGATGAAAGCCCCCAACCTATAGAAACACTAACCTTGATGAAAGCCCCCAACCTAAAGAAACACCTTGATGAAAGCCCCCAACCTAAAGAAACACCTTGATGAAAGCCCCCAACCTATAGAAACACTAACCTTGTTGAAAGCCCCTAACCTATAGAAACACTAACCTTGTTGAAAGCCCCCAACCTAAAGAAACACTAACCTTGATGAAAGCCCCCAACCTAAAGAAACACTAACCTTGTTGAAAGCCCCTAACCTATAGAAACACTAACCTTGTTGAAAGCCCCCAACCTAAAGAAACACTAACCTTGATGAAAGCCCCCAACCTAAAGAAACACTAACCTTGATGAAAGCCCCCAACCTAAAGAAACACTAACCTTGTTGAAAGCCCCTAACCTATAGAAACACTAACCTTGTTGAAAGCCCCCAACCTAAAGAAACACTAACCTTGATGAAAGCCCCCAACCTAAAGAAACACTTACCTTGATGAAAGCCCCCAACCTACAGAAACACTAACCTTGTTGAAAGCCCCCAACCTAAAGAAACACTAACCTTGATGAAAGCCCCCAACCTAAAGAAACACTAACCTAATGAAAGCCCCCAACCTAAAGAAACACTAACTTTGTTGAAAGCCCCTAACCTATAGAAACACTAACCTTGTTGAAAGCCCCCAACCTAAAGAAACACTAACCTTGTTGAAAGCCCCCAACCTATAGAAACACTAACCTTGTTGAAAGCCCCCAACCTAAAGAAACACTAACCTTGATGAAAGCCCCCAACCTAAAGAAACACTAACTTTGTTGAAAGCCCCTAACCTATAGAAACACTAACCTTGTTGAAAGCCCCCAACCTAAAGAAACACTAACCTTGTTGAAAGCCCCCAACCTAAAGAAACACTAACCTTGATGAAAGCCCCCAACCTACAGAAACACTAACCTTGATGAAAGCCCCCAACCTAAAGAAACACTAACCTTGTTGAAAGCCCCTAACCTATAGAAACACTAACCTTGTTGAAAGCCCCCAATCTAAAGAAACACTAACCTTGATGAAAGCCCCCAACCTAAAGAAACACTTACCTTGATGAAAGCCCCCAACCTACAGAAACACTAACCTTGTTGAAAGCCCCCAACCTAAAGAAACACTAACCTTGATGAAAGCCCCCAACCTAAAGAAACACTAACCTTGTTGAAAGCCCCCAACCTAAAGAAACACTAACCTTGATGAAAGCCCCCAACCTACAGAAACACTAACCTTGTTGAAAGCCCCTAACCTATAGAAACACTAACCTTGATGAAAGCCCCCAACCTAAAGAAACACTAACCTAATGAAAGCCCCCAACCTAAAGAAACACTAACTTTGTTGAAAGCCCCTAACCTATAGAAACACTAACCTTGTTGAAAGCCCCAACCTAAAGAAACACTAACCTTGTTGAAAGCCCCCAACCTAAAGAAACACTAACCTTGATGAAAGCCCCAACCTACAGAAACACTAACCTTGTTGAAAGCCCCCAACCTAAAGAAACACTAACCTTGATGAAAGCCCCCAACCTAAAGAAACACTAACCTAATGAAAGCCCCCAACCTAAAGAAACACTAACCTAATGAAAGCCCCCAACCTAAAGAAACACTAACCTAATGAAAGCCCCCAACCTAAAGAAACACTAACCTAATGAAAGCCCCCAACCTATAGAAACACTAACCTTGTTGAAAGCCCCCAACCTAAAGAAACACTAACTTTGTTGAAAGCCCCTAACCTATAGAAACACTAACCTTGTTGAAAGCCCCCAACCTAAAGAAACACTAACCTTGTTGAAAGCCCCCAACCTAAAGAAACACTAACCTTGATGAAAGCCCCCAACCTACAGAAACACTAACCTTGATGAAAGCCCCCAACCTAAAGAAACACTAACCTTGTTGAAAGCCCCTAACCTATAGAAACACTAACCTTGTTGAAAGCCCCCAATCTAAAGAAACACTAACCTTGATGAAAGCCCCCAACCTAAAGAAACACTTACCTTGATGAAAGCCCCCAACCTACAGAAACACTAACCTTGTTGAAAGCCCCCAACCTAAAGAAACACTAACCTTGATGAAAGCCCCCAACCTAAAGAAACACTAACCTAATGAAAGCCCCCAACCTAAAGAAACACTAACCTTGATGAAAGCCCCTAACCTATAGAAACACTAACCTTGTTGAAAGCCCCCAACCTAAAGAAACACTAACCTTGATGAAAGCCCCCAACCTAAAGAAACACTAACTTTGTTGAAAGCCCCTAA
This sequence comes from Oncorhynchus tshawytscha, assembly GCF_018296145.1. Classification (NCBI taxonomy): domain Eukaryota; kingdom Metazoa; phylum Chordata; class Actinopteri; order Salmoniformes; family Salmonidae; genus Oncorhynchus; species Oncorhynchus tshawytscha. The sequence continues at coordinate 85,936 of NW_024608936.1, forward strand.
CCTAATAGAAACACTAACCTTGTTGAAAGCCCCCAACCTAAAGAAACACTAACCTTGATGAAAGAAACACTAACCCCCAACCTAAGAAACACTAACCTTGTTGAAAGCCCCTAACCTATAGAAACACTAACCTTGTTGAAAGCCCCCAACCTAAAGAAACACTAACCTTGATGAAAGCCCCCAACCTAAAGAAACACTAACCTTGATGAAAGCCCCCAACCTAAAGAAACACTAACCTTGTTGAAAGCCCCCAACCTAAAGAAACACTAACCTTGATGAAAGCCCCCAACCTAAAGAAACAACCTGAAAGCCCCCAACCTACAGAAACACTAACCTTGTTGAAAGCCCCCAACCTAAAGAAACACTAACCTTGATGAAAGCCCCCAACCTAAAGAAACACTAACCTAATGAAAGCCCCCAACCTAAAGAAACACTAACTGAAAGCCCCCTAAATAGAAACACTAACCTTGTTGAAAGCCCCCAACCTAAAGAAACACTAACCTTGTTGAAAGCCCCCAACCTATAGAAACACTAACCTTGTTGAAGCAACCTAAAGAAACACTAACCTTGATGAAAGCCCCCAACCTAAAGAAACACTAACTTTGTTGAAAGCCCCTAACCTAAAGAAACACTAACCTTGTTGAAAGCCCCCAACCTAAAGAAACACTAACCTTGTTGAAAGCCCCCAACCTAAAGAAACACTAACCTTGATGAAAGCCCCCAACCTAAAGAAACACTAACCTTGATGAAAGCCCCCAACCTAAAGAAACACTAACCTTGTTGAAAGCCCCTAACCTATAGAAACACTAACCTTGTTGAAAGCCCCCAACCTAAAGAAACACTAACCTTGATGAAAGCCCCCAACCTAAAGAAACACTAACCTTGATGAAAGCCCCAACCTACAGAAACACTAACCTTGTTGAAAGCCCCCAACCTAACCTTGATGAAAGCCCCCAACCTAAAGAAACACTAACCTTGTTGAAAGCCCCCAACCTAAAGAAACACTAACCTTGATGAAAGCCCCAACCTACAGAAACACTAACCTTGTTGAAAGCCCCTAACCTATAGAAACACTAACCTTGATGAAAGCCCCCAACCTAAAGAAACACTAACCTTGATGAAAGCCCCCAACCTAAAGAAACACTAACTTTGTTGAAAGCCCCTAACCTATAGAAACACTAACCTTGTTGAAAGCCCCCAACCTAAAGAAACACTAACCTTGTTGAAAGCCCCCAACCTAAAGAAACACTAACCTTGATGAAAGCCCCCAACCTACAGAAACACTAACCTTGTTGAAAGCCCCCAACCTAAAGAAACACTAACCTTGATGAAAGCCCCAACCTAAAGAAACACTAACCTAATGAAAGCCCCCAACCTAAAGAAACACTAACCTAATGAAAGCCCCCAACCTAAAGAAACACTAACCTAATGAAAGCCCCCAACCTAAAGAAACACTAACCTAATGAAAGCCCCCAACCTATAGAAACACTAACCTTGTTGAAAGCCCCCAACCTAAAGAAACACTAACCTTGTTGAAAGCCCCCAACCTAAAGAAACACTAACCTTGTTGAAAGCCCCCAACCTAAAGAAACACTAACCTTGATGAAAGCCCCCAACCTAAAGAAACACTAACCTTGATGAAAGCCCCCAACCTAAAGAAACACTAACCTTGTTGAAAGCCCCCAACCTATAGAAACACTAACCTTGTTGAAAGCCCCCAATCTAAAGAAACACTAACCTTGATGAAAGCCCCCAACCTAAAGAAACACTTACCTTGATGAAAGCCCCCAACCTACAGAAACACTAACCTTGTTGAAAGCCCCCAACCTAAAGAAACACTAACCTTGATGAAAGCCCCCAACCTAAAGAAACACTAACCTAATGAAAGCCCCCAACCTAAAGAAACACTAACCTTGATGAAAGCCCCTAACCTATAGAAACACTAACCTTGTTGAAAGCCCCCAACCTAAAGAAACACTAACCTTGATGAAAGCCCCCAACCTAAAAGAAACACTAACTTTGTTGAAAGCCCCTAACCTATAGAAACACTAACCTTGTTGAAAGCCCCCAACCTAAAGAAACACTAACCTTGTTGAAAGCCCCCAACCTAAAGAAACACTAACCTTGATGAAAGCCCCAACCTACAGAAACACTAACCTTGTTGAAAGCCCCTAACCTATAGAAACACTAACCTTGATGAAAGCCCCCAACCTAAAGAAACACTAACCTTGATGAAAGCCCCCAACCTAAAGAAACACTAACCTTGTTGAAAGCCCCCAACCTAAAGAAACACTAACCTTGATGAAAGCCCCCAACCTACAGAAACACTAACCTTGTTGAAAGCCCCCAACCTAAAGAAACACTAACCTTGATGAAAGCCCCCAACCTAAAGAAACACTAACCTAATGAAAGCCCCCAACCTAAAGAAACACTAACCTTGATGAAAGCCCCCAACCTAAAGAAACACTTACCTTGATGAAAAAGCCCCCAACTACAGAAACACTAACCTTGTTGAAAGCCCCCAACCTAAAGAAACACACTAACACTAACCTAATGAAAGCCCCCAACCTAAAGAAACACTAACCTTGATGAAAGCCCCTAACCTATAGAAACACTAACCTTGTTGAAAGCCCCCAACCTAAAGAAACACTAACCTTGATGAAAGCCCCCAACCTAAAGAAACACTAACCTTGTTGAAAGCCCCCAACCTATAGAAACACTAACCTTGTTGAAAGCCCCCAACCTAAAGAAACACTAACCTTGTTGAAAGCCCCCAACCTAAAGAAACACTAACCTTGATGAAAGCCCCCAACCTACAGAAACACTAACCTTGTTGAAAGCCCCAACCTATAGAAACACTAACCTTGATGAAAGCCCCCAACCTAAAGAAACACTAACCTTGATGAAAGCCCCCAACCTAAAGAAACACTAACCTTGTTGAAAGCCCCCAACCTAAAGAAACACTAACCTTGATGAAAGCCCCCAACCTAAAGAACACTAACCTTGTTGAAAGCCCCCAACCTAAAGAAACACTAACCTTGATGAAAGCCCCCAACCTAAAGAAACACTAACCTAATGAAAGCCCCCAACCTAAAGAAACACTAACCTAAGAAAGCCCCCAACCTAAAGAAACACCTTAATGAAAGCCCCCAACCTAAAGAAACACTAACCTAATGAAAGCCCCCAACCTATAGAAACACTAACCTTGATGAAAGCCCCCAACCTAAAGAAACACTAACCTTGATGAAAGCCCCCAACCTATAGAAACACTAACCTTGTTGAAAGCCCCCAACCTAAAGAAACACTAACCTTGTTGAAAGCCCCAACCTATAGAAACACTAACCTTGTTGAAAGCCCCCAACCTATAGAAACACTAACCTTGTTGAAAGCCCCCAACCTATAGAAACACTAACCTTGTTGAAAGCCCCAACCTAAAGAAACTAACCTTGTTGAAAGCCCCCAACCTATAGAAACACTAACCTTGATGAAAGCCCCAACCTATAGAAACACTAACCTTGTTGAAAGCCCCCAACCTATAGAAACACTAACCTTGTTGAAAGCCCCCAACCTAAAGAAACACTAACCTTGATGAAAGCCCCCAACCTAAAGAAACACTAACCTTGATGAAAGCCCCCAACCTAAAGAAACACTAACCTTGTTGAAAGCCCCCAACCTAAAGAAACACTAACCTTGTTGAAAGCCCCCAACCTATAGAAACACTAACCTTGTTGAAAGCCCCCAACCTATAGAAACACCTTGTTGAAAGCCCCAACCTATAGAAACACTAACCTTGTTGAAAGCCCCCAACCTATAGAAACACCTTGATGAAAGCCCCCAACCTATAGAAACACTAACCTTGATGAAAGCCCCAACCTATAGAAACACCTTGATGAAAGCCCCCAATCTATAGAAACACTAACCTTGATGAAAGCCCCCAACCTAAAGAAACACTAACCTTGTTGAAAGCCCCCAACCTAAAGAAACACTAACCTTGTTGAAAGCCCCCAACCTATAGAAACACTTGATGAAAGCCCCCAACCTTAGAAACACCTTGATGAAAGCCCCCAACCTATAGAAACACCTTGATGAAAGCCCCCAACCTATAGAAACACCTTGATGAAAGCCCCCAACCTATAGAAACACTAACCTTGATGAAAGCCCCAACCTATAGAAACACCTTGATGAAAGCCCCCAATCTATAGAAACACTAACCTTGATGAAAGCCCCCAACCTAAAGAAACACCTTGTTGAAAGCCCCCAACCTAAAAAGAAACACTAACCTTGTTGAAAGCCCCCAACCTATAGAAACACCTTGATGAAAGCCCCCAACCTATAGAAACACCTTGATGAAAGCCCCCAACCTATAGAAACACCTTGATGAAAGCCCCCAACCTATAGAAACACCTTGATGAAAGCCCCCAACCTATAGAAACACTAACCTTGATGAAAGCCCCCAACCTATAGAAACACCTTGATGAAAGCCCCCAATCTATAGAAACACTAACCTTGATGAAAGCCCCCAACCTAAAGAAACACTAACCTTGTTGAAAGCCCCCAACCTAAAGAAACACTAACCTTGTTGAAAGCCCCCAACCTATAGAAACACCTTGATGAAAGCCCCCAACCTATAGAAACACCTTGATGAAAGCCCCAACCTATAGAAACACCTTGATGAAAGCCCCCAACCTATAGAAACACCTTGATGAAAGCCCCCAACCTATAGAAACACTAACCTTGATGAAAGCCCCCAACCTATAGAAACACTAACCTTGTTGAAAGCCCCCACCTATAGAAACACCTTGATGAAAGCCCCCCAACCTATAGAAACACCTTGATGAAAGCCCCCAACCTATAGAAACACCTTGATGAAAGCCCCCAACCTATAGAAACACCTTGATGAAAGCCCCTAACCTATAGAAACACTAACCTTGATGAAAGCCCCCAACCTATAGAAACACTAACCTTGTTGAAAGCCCCCACCTATAGAAACACCTTGTTGAAAGCCCCCAACCTATAGAAACACTAACCTTGATGAAAGCCCCCAACCTATAGAAACACTAACCTTGTTGGAAAGCCCCCAACCTATAGAAACACCTTGATGAAAGCCCCAACCTATAGAAACACTTACCTTGTTGAAAGCCCCCAACCTATAGAAACACCTTGATGAAAGCCCCCAACCTATAGAAACACCTTGATGAAAGCCCCAACCTATAGAAACACCTTGATGAAAGCCCCAACCTATAGAAACACCTTGATGAAAGCCCCCAACCTATAGAAACACTAACCTAATGAAAGCCCCCAACCTATAGAAACACTAACCTTGTTGAAAGCCCCCAACCTATAGAAACACTAACCTAATGAAAGCCCCAACCTACAGAAACACTAACCTTGTTGAAAGCCCCCAACCTAAAAGAAACGCTAACCTTGTTGGAAAGCCCCCAACCTATAGAAACACTAACCTGATGAAAGCCCCCAACCTATAGAAACACTAACCTTGATGAAAGCCCCCAACCTATAGAAACACCTTGATGAAAGCCCCCAACCTAGAAACACTAACCTTTGATGAAAGCCCCCAACCTATAGAAACACTAACCTTGTTGAAAGCCCCCAACCTATAGAAACACTAACCTTGATGAAAGCCCCCAACCTATAGAACCTTGATGAAAGCCCCCAACCTATAGAAACACTAACCTTGATGAAAGCCCCCAACCTATAGAAACACTAACCTTGATGAAAGCCCCCCAACCTATAGAAACACT